>NC_034409.1:73244203-73396090 GCF_002078875.1 Numida meleagris
CACTGATTGAGCACCTGGAGGAAAGACCCAGTCAGCCCTGGGAGCACAGGTGAAGGCAATTCACCTGTGCAACCAGAAGGGGTGGAGCCAGGCTCCACCCCTCTTAGGCCTCATTTAAGGGCTGACTGGCCCTGAGGAAGGATCTCTTCCTGGAGATCTCTCCTTGGTGGGAGCCTTTCCCCGTGAGCCCAAAATCTTCTGATCCGGGTGAGCTCTGTATTTTCCTTCCACCTTTTGTAACGCTATTTCCATCGCGTTAGTCCTGCTTATCGCTACACATGGGCTGGGTTGCCACCCACGAGGGTGCATCCCAGGGCCCCATCCAACCTGGCCCTGAACACCTCCAGGCACGAGGCATCCACAACTTGTCTGGGCAATCTGTCCCAGTGCCTTATCCTCAGGCACTTGCAAATCCAGGACCTTCCTTCTACACAAATGGCAGATGGCCTGTGACAGCCTCATTTTCAGTCTGAGGCTGGAGAGGGCTTGCTATGTGTCACCATGTATGCTCCAGCTCTCCATTACAGCAGGGAAACGTGGCACCTGGTGGGTTCCTGTGTCCAAGAATCCCACTACCTGCATGTACCCCAGCCTGCAGCCCCACTCATTGCGTCCTCTAACCTAAAACAATCTCACCTAAACCAGGAGCTCTTGCTCATGCATGCTTGTTGCAGTCATGGTTTCCAAAAAATGTGATTTTGCAGCTCCTCTCAATGACAGTATCTGTCAGAGGTCTGGGCTTGATCCTACAAGCACAAGTCTGGTCACACATCGAAAGTGAGACAAAAGTATTATCAGCTACAAGAGGCTATTAATGTATAATTTCACTTGAAAAGTAGTTAAACTGTAGGGTATATATTCAGTATCTGAGATGGTTTATACAAAAAAAATAGTGGACTGTTTTTTGTATTCTATAGGAATCAAAAAAGGTTGTTTTCCCTTCTTTTAGTAAAATTATGATATTTTCTACAACCTTCCTTCCAGAAATGATCTACTTCCATCATCAGTAGAAATAAAAGACTGATTTATTTGGAACTGATACTGACATTTTTAACTAAATCTTGATTTTGAACAGCTAAGAGCAAGTTTTTTTCTTCTTTTTATCCCATGCATTTTAGCACAGATCTTGAAAACACTGTTTAAGATACAATTTTATAGGAGTTCCTAAGTTGGCATAGAAATTTCCCAGTTGCACTCCTGACATTATTACTAATGTATTATACACAAAGGCAAGGATGTGTATAAATCTCTTCCAATTTTCTTAAGCATTGCTTCTAGAAAGTGATTTAAAAACATGGAAAACAAAGATGTCTGTTCTCAGGTCTTCCAGCTATACTTTCAGCAGCGGAAAAAGACTCAATTTTTAATGAAATCCTAAGGGGCTTCATGAATTCAAAGCCTTTTCCCCACAGAAGAAGGCAGACAAATTTCCATGATAGACAGATTTTCTAATAGCATGAGATCATCCCGAACTTAATTGTTGCAGTATAATGCTTTAAGAGGATGGAAGGTACCACAGTAATAGCAGGGTGGCAAAGTCTTTGGCTACAACAAATGAGAACATACCCAAACACAGCAGCCATAGGGGAAGGAGGGTGGGTGGACGGACAGGAGAAAGGGCATACGGGTGGGATGAAAGGGAGGACAGAAGAACAGAAAAGAGCTGCTTACCTTTGGGAAGGCTGAAGTTAGACAGGGATTTCCAGCAAGAAACACCCGCAACTCCCCTACCAACCATTGAATGAAGTTTGAGAAGGGGTGGATCCTGGCTCCACCCCTCCCGGTTACTCAGGTGCATTGCATGCACCTGAGCTCCCCTGGGTTGACCCTGCCTTCCCACCAGGTGCTCAATCACTGCTTCAGGCCTTCAGGCCTTGACTTAGCATTTCCACTACATACAGACTGGCATCAGATTGGCCAAACACTTTTCCTCCAGCAGCAGAAAAAGCCAATACCAGTACATTAGCCTTATCAGATTGACTGATCTTATGAGTCATTTTGCAATGAAATGAAAATCTTGATCTCCAGCTCTAGGACCAGCCACCCTCTCACAGCCCCAAATGCAAAAGCCAGCAGAAGCCACTTGGACATCAGCGCTCTCTCTCTTGTATCACATCAAGCTATTGCTGAGTTTAAAGAAAAAAAAGAAGAAGAAAATAGAAGTATAATTAAAAGTTGTATGAAAATATTAGTCCAGGAAAAAAAAAAAAACAACAAACATTGAAGCTAAAAAGCAAGTAAAACTTTTTTTTTTGGTTGCGACTAGCTTGTACAGTAAGATATGTTATTTTTTTACAGGGCAGAAAATCATTATTTTTCTTCTGTAATCTGCACTTCTCAAGAAACTCTGTTAATCCCTACCGTTCACCTGGGAAATCTTTGTGCTTTATCTCTGTGGTTTGAACTGCTTCTGCTTGGATGTTTAATGGAGTTGAAAGAAATGTTTTAAAAGACCAGAAATTATTTAAGCAAAGAAGGTGGAAGAATCAAGTTGGGTGACACCAGTCCTTCCATATATGTTTAAAGATTTGGGGAAAATGGATCCAGAAGGATGCAAACCTCAGAACTCCTGCAGTACCTGCCAATGTTTGTATGGGAACTGCTGAGTCATGGCCTGAACCACTGATTGAGCACCTGGAGGAAAGACCCAGTCAGCCCTGGGAGCACAGGTGAAGGCAATTCACCTGTGCAACCAGAAGGGGTGGAGCCAGGCTCTACCTCTCTTAGGCCTCATTTAAGGGCTGACTGCCCCTGAGGAAGGATCTTTTTCTGGAGATTCCTCCTTGGTGGGAGCCTTTCCCTATGAGCCCCCAAATCTTCTGATCCGGGTGAGCACTGTATTTTCCTTCCACCTTTTGTAACGCTGTTTCCATTGCATTAGTCCTGCTTATCGCTATAGCCTTCCTGTGTGAATCAAAGATGATGGTCCTGTGGATAATGTGATCTGAGGTGAAAACACTTCTTTTGAGAAGAAAACTCTTCAGCTGGTACAAGTAAGACATTTAGTTTCAAAGTAAATGGGAGAAAATAATTGCTGTTGCCAGCATATGGAAACTAAATCCAGGTCTTGTTTAGATAACTAGAAAGGTAATTTTAAGAAACTTTTCATAAAGTCAGATTTCTTCTTTTCAGCAGTTTGCTCATATCAGCTGAATCAAGAGAAAACCCTTTAATTATCCAGCACAATTTTATGCACAGTTAATGAATGCTTCAAGGAAAATATTTTGGCCTCTTATCCCATCTAAATTCAAGGTTTTAAGATACTACTGAAGTAATTCTACCAGGGTAATTTATTTCCAGTTAGTGCTTTCTATTATGCAGAATTTCAATTGATTACTGCCTCATTTTAATACGGAGGCTCAGATTATATGCAGATAGAAATGTTTACTAGGTAATCAGACTTTCAAACGCTGAAGGATTAGTATCATCTTCTTACACTTCCTATGGAAAGAAAGAAGTCACATAGCGTACATTTTAATTATTTTCATTCCATATCCTTGAGAACACTAAAATTGATCAGTTCAGTTTCACATATTGCTAAATGAATTCCATGAGCAGATTTTGATCCAGTGGGTCCATTTCTGTCTTTGATCTATTATCCCTAATTCTAATGGAAGCACCCTTAACAAAGAGTAAGCCTGAAAAGCTTAGTACTGTTGCAGGTTTTTTAATCCATTTTTTTCTCTTTTTTTTAATACTATCTCTGGTATTTTTATTTTTTTTATCCTTATCTTTCTAAAGTTAAGGAAAGTTGTATCACTGACATTGATTAAGATTCTTAATAGCAAAGTTTAAAAAAAAAAAAAGCCATAATGAAAATCAGTCACAGTTCAAGAATGAGAAGTTGTGCTTTTGCTCAGTCCCCTGCCCAGTTTACCTTTGCTTCAGGAGTCTTAGCCACGTGCCCTTACTAATTCTAGTTCTGCTGCCATGAACAGTGAGGCATTAGCACAAGCCTCTTGGTTCATCTCTGCTTGTGCATTCACAATTTTCTTTGAGTTTTTCCCCACTCTGTAGTTTCCTAACTTGTTTTCCTACAGAAACATTTTAGTATTTTGCAACCTGCTCTGGGAAACATCTTCCCCTGTGCTGTGAAATTTATTCTGTCATTTATTTTGGCAGCAACTCCAACATGTTTTTATTTGCATTTCAGCAAGTCATGGAATCATAGAATCACCGAGGCTGGAAAAGTACTCCAAGATCGTCCAGTCCAACCATCCACCTATCACCAATATTTCCCCATTAAAATGTGCCCCTCAGTACAACATCTATGTATGTACAATGTTTCTTGAACACCTCCAGGCATGGTGACTCCACCACCTTCCTGGGCAGCCCATTCTAGCACCTAACCACTCTTTCAGAGAATAAATTCTTCTTAATGTCCAACCTGAATCTCCACTGGTGTAACTTGAGGTCATTCCCTCTAGTCCTATCGCTAGTTACACGGGAGAAGAGACCGACCCCTACCTCACCACAACCTCTCTTCAGGTAGTTGATATGGTCTCCCCTGAGCCTCCTCTTCTTCAGACAACAATCCCAGTTCTCTCAGCTGCTCCTCACAAGACTTGTGCTCCAGATGCCTCACCAGTTCCATTGTCCTTCTCTGAACATGCTCCAAGGCCTTAATGTCTTTCTTGTACTGAGGGGCCCAAAACTGTACTCAAGGTGCAGCCTCAACAATGCTGAACACAGAGGGAGGATCACTTCCCTGCTCCTGCTGGCAACAAAATTTCTTGGCCAGCTGGGCATAGTGCTGGCTTATGTTCAGCCAAGCATCAGTCAAAATACCCACTCCTGGGGAACACCACTCATGACAGGTTACCAGCTGGATTCAACTCTGTTCACCGCCAAGTCTTATCTGTGCTTTCTGTTCTGCTTGGGTTTTGAATCTCCATAACTGCTGAATCATGTACTCTTAGGGAGAAATTAAGGTTAGAAGACCTCAGTTTTCTTTCTTATCAGATTCAGAAGCTGAGTGCTGAATTTCCCATTAAAATCAATTGGAACTTCTCTGAAATTTAACATTTGTATTTAAGGTTTGTATTGCAGCTAGGGTGAGATAAGGGCATGCATACAACCAGTCAGCATGGATCAGTTGATGGGCATGCACTTATCCTACCTGATTTTTCTGAATTGTGTGCTTATAACTTTACATAGACATAGTTGTAAAAGTAAGGCAGAACTGACACCCACCTCAGCTAGGCTGATGCATCAAATACAGCTAAACTCATGCTATGCTAGGCAGCCAGTGTGTCGGTCTGCATATTGAGAGCCTCTCCACTTGTTGCTAGGTACAGTTTTATCGAACAGAGGTATGTTTGGATCTGAGAGACAGGACATCTCAAGAGCAGAGGCAAGCAAACTATGCACTCAGAGCAGCACAGAGAGTTACAAGTTTTATTCAATATACGTACACACACCATTTTAGATAATCCCAGTTAGTGGCAAGCAGAAACTCCCTAAGCAAGTGCACTATTACTTATGGACTCTTAAGAGATGGCAGACTGCTGAAAAGGAGAGAGAAGGAACATGCCGGTGGTGGATTCAGTAGGTAGTGCCAGCAGGGCATCTCCTGCTTCAAGGTCCTCTTTTCCTCTTTCCCCCACCTCAGTCTCTCTCCTGCTTTCATTCACCCCAGGGTCTGCAAGGTTTTTTCCTCTTGCATGCTGTACCCACGCAGCCCGCATATGATACAGAGCCCACGTGGAACACCTGCTTGCAAAACTAGTCCTTGCAAAAATAAGATAAACTACCAAGGTCAGCTCTCTCTACAAAACAGCCACAAATATCAGTTCCCTTAAAACTGTCAGAGTACTTTGTTCCTTCCCAGGGTCATTCTTCAGTCAGGGACCTTTAGGTCCCCGACACATCAAGATAGCGTGAAACTCCCGTGCACGAAGGCAGCCAGGTAGTAAAGCTCCTTCCCCTCTGCCTGTCCTGGGAAAGCCGCGCCCGTGCATCCCTGGGGCTCCGGAGCCACGGAGCTGCAGGAGGTGAGGTGAGCAAGAGGCACTGGGCCGGGGCGTGGACAAGGGAGGAGAGAGGGTTGGGCTGGCGGGCCTGGGGGCGGGAGGCGGGCAGGGACTTGCCGGGGCAGTACTGAAGGAGTGGTGCGCATCGAAGGTGTCGGCGCTGTACTTGTCTTCATCGCTTTTACTTGTTGCTATCTGTCAACAGAATGCCTGTTAAAGGAGGCATTAAGTGCATCAAGTACTTGCTCTTTGGCTTCAACTTCATATTCTGGGTAAGAGACCCGCGCCTGGCTCTGGGAGGGGACCTTCTCTAGCACTTCCCCGACGGGGTCGCCCGGGAGGCAGCTGAGCTTTGCTCTGACTGCACGGAGCGGGAGCGGCAGTGGTTGTTGTTGCTTGCTTGTTTGGGGATTTGTTTTTTCCTGGTTCTTCTTCCCCTGTCTATCGGAGGAGACACGCCGTGCTCTCTCCCCTCCCCCAAGCTGTAGGGTTTCCCCGCCACTCCTGCTCCGCCGAAGCCTCCAAGGGTCGGGCACCTCTGCCCCGCCCTCGTCGAACTGGTATTACCGGGCGCCCGGGTAGGGGCCGTGGCGGTTCCGCACTGCTCTTTCTGGAGCCGGACCTGATTCGCCGGTCTGGAACCGGCCGGCAGCGTTCATGAGAACCTTGCAGCCCAGTGGTGAGGTAGGACTGGGGCCGTCCGTGCTTGGCAGCTCGGGGGCGGCCTTCAGAGGCTTCCTGGGCCGTCAGAAGGAGCCTAAGTAGGATTCATAGCCAGCACACTGTTTTCTTTCTAGAAAATAGTTCTTTAGTCTTTTTTAGAGCTACAGTTGGAAAAGGCAGGCTGCATATCCTGCTTGTTAATGTGTGAGGCAGTTGGATGTGAAGGTAGCTTTTCCAACACTGTGTACCACGCTTGCATGGCAGCTCACTGAGAGTTGTACTCCTAGGCAGTATGGAGGCTATTTTCGTGTGCAGACTATTAGGGGGTACTGAATTAAATCCTTGCAAGGTAGCGCTTGAAGTCACTGTTGTCTTGTACATTAACTTTTCTTGGTGGGGCCCTCAGCTAAAGACAAAGCTTCTGCATCAAATCTTTTAGGCAATGCCTCCTAAAGAAAACCCTAAAATGATTTAATCTGTAATAGCACACAACAACAAGTGGGAGTTGTATCTCTAGTGTGGTTTTAGGTACAAATACCTCATATGCCAAGCAGTATTGGGAAGCATGGTGTAACTTAAGTTCAGGCTGCTGAATGGACATCTGGATTTAGTGCTGTTTGCCTTCTGGAAAAGTAAAGGGAACATAGTGCAGCTTTCTGTGTGCTGGATGTATAAGTGTGAGGTTAGCTTTCTGTGTGCTGGATGTATAAGTGTGAGGTTAAAGGGAACTAGTTTGAAGAGCAGTTCTTCCTTATTTCAAATAAAAAATGAATTTTCCTTTTGCTGTCTGCTGCTGCGGAGAAATGCATGTTTGACTTTTTTATGCTTATCACCCTCCGATGTGGAGAAAATAAACTAGAGTTTTATAAAGAAAGCACTTCTATGATCAACTGTAGTATTGCACATGGAATAACTACAGATCCAATGTTAATGCCTGTAATAGTTGTGATCTCTTAAAAATAGGTTTCAGTAAAGCTTAAAACAAAGAGGTCAAAGGCTACAGTTAAGGGAAATCAAGGGAACTTACATGGAAGAAGTTTACAGTGGCAAGACAAAGAAAATCCTAGACTGTATAGAATGGTGAGGAGGAAGTTTAGTTTGGAGGCATGTAATTGCTAAAGAAGGAGCTGAACTGCATACTAACTGAAGCCTCTGGATCAGTGAGCTGCTAAACTTCCTGTTGAAACAGGAAAAAAATGTTGATGTCTTCTTTCTTTAGTGCAGCCTTGCTGAAAAAGACCTGGGAGTACTGATGAATGGAAATGAGCCAGTAATGTGCCCTCACAGCCCAGAAAGCCAACTGTATCCTGTGCCACATCAAAAGAAGCATTACCAGCAGGGTGAGGGAGGTGATCCTGCACCTCTACTCTGTGCTGGTGAGGCCTCACCTGGAGTTCTGTGTCCAGATGTGGAGTCCACAGTACAAGAGAGAGATGCTCCTGTTGGAGCGTGTCCAGAGAAGCGCCACAAAAAGATCCGCAGAATGGAACACCTCTCCTATGAGGACGGACTGAGAGAGCTGGGGTGCTGTAGCCTGGAGAGCAGGAGGCTGCAAGGTGACCTGATAGCATCTTTTTAGTGTCTAAGGGGGAGCTACAGTACAGAAGGGGACAGGCTCTTCAGCAGGGTCTATGGCAGTAGAACAAGGGGAAATGGCTTCAAGGTCAGGGAGGGTAGATTTAGGTTAGGTGTATGGAAAAAATCTTTTACAGTGAGGGTGTTGAGGCACTGGAACAGGTTACTTAGATATGTGGTTGATGCCCTGTCCCTGGAGACTTTCAGGGTGAGGCTGGATCAGGCCCTGGGCAACCTGATCCATCTGTGGTGTCCCTGTTCATTGTAGGAGAGTTGGACTAGGTGACCTTCAGAGGTCCTGTCCAACTCTAAGGGTTCTGTGATTCTTTTTCAAGATACAACCTTTCTAGAAGCTGTTATAATGAAACCGTTGTGCTGGCAAAGGCACTGCCTCAAAGACAATCCTAGAATGAGCATCACCACATGTCTGGATGGGGTTTGGAACTCAAAATAGTATCTCTTCATTTAGCTTGGAAGGCATCTGCTTCTTGGGAATTTCTTAGTGATCAAGTCCAGGAGTTTGACTCAGTGCTCGGTAAACATGAAGCCTGCTCTGTTAACGGGATAGGAAGGAGGAGTGGTAGGTGAAGGAGATGCTTCTGGCCTGCAGGACAAGCTGTATCATGTGCTGATACTGCATATGCCTAGGGAGCCTTGGAGTAGCAGCTCTTGTAGTAAAGCAGCTGCCACTCCAAAAGGCAGAATGGCCTTCCTAAGGGTGGCAATGCTTACTCTTGACCCAGATGTGGGAAAAGGATGGATAAAGGTCCTGTAAGAGAAGAATTTGAGGTAGATCTTAGAATGGTTCAAGTTGGAAGGAACGTTAAAGATCATCTAGTTGCAACACTCCCTGCTGTAGGCAACTCTGCCACCCGCAAGATCAGACATTCCAGGGCCCCATCCAACCTGGCCTTGAATGCCTCTTGGGTTGGGGCATCCATGAGTTCTTTGGGCAATATTTAAGAAGGTTTTGATGTCTTTCCATAGTTGTCTTATCATTCTAGAGGTTAAAAGTCTGACTGTGCGTAAATTGTCTGAGTGCAATTCTAATACCAAATCAGCAACTGTTTGGCTGTGAAATCCCCAAGAGGAGTAAAAAAACCTTTGAGGAGTAAAAAAAAAAAAAAAAACCTTTACTTAATTGTACATAGTCCAAAGTTTTAGCATTCTACTGTCCAAGAGCTACTTAACATTGTCACCATTGCTATGGTTAGAGCCAGTGTGCCTCCTGAACCAGCAGAAAGTAAAAGATGGCATGAAGTGTGATTAAGTTCATATTTATTTTTAAAACAGTTGTCCTCAAAAGGACAAGTGAGGAATGTAAATGTCCTGCAACAAGCATACAGGTATGTACAGGTGGTGTATTAGGTGACATGTTATCTCTCTTGAGATAACCTATAAGGGACTTGAGAGAGAGGGAGGAGATGGGAAGAGCAAGATAGCTGGGTGTTGGAGGTTACTAAAACAAAGAGTGGGAAACACAGTTGAAGCTGTATTCCAAGAAGATAAAAGTCCATAAATGCTGGCAGGCCAAATAAAAATGTGGTAAGGCAAGCCAGAAGTAAGCTTTACAATAACTTGCAAAAAAAAAAAATCCAAATAATATACCTCATCTTTGGAGACACTAGTAGCAGGAGGCCTTCCAGAGTCCTTAAATGCAGTAGCCAGTCCAGGTGTAAGTGTGTTGGTAGTCAAGTTTTGCAGTACTTTCCTTTGCTTAGCATGTTTGAGGAACACCTTGGGTGTCCTGTGGCATAAACTGTCTGTGACTCCATCTCAGGATTAATCTCTTGGTGGGAAAAAGTAGTGAAATTACAATAAAAAATGCTGACTAAAAACTTGCCAGGGCTAAATAAATGTGCTGTGCTTAGGTAAAACCTCTGGCTTGCTGCTACACCTCAGGGCCAGGGAACTGGAGCACAGCAAACTTGATGCTCTTTACAGCCCCTAGAAAAACAGTATAGTGGCATATATGGTGCCTCTGGAATAGGCTGAGGAGAAGATTCTGTTTTAAAACGTTGGTGTACAGATGGAGATGTGACATTATGCAAGAAAGAATGGCTACTGTAAGGAAGTCAGGTTGCAGTTAGCTTTGAAGCCTTCAAAAGCCTGAATGCTGGGGGAGGAGTGAAAGCTTATTACTACTAGCTTACTTTTTTGTATGTCCCCTAGAATTTTAAGGGCTCTCTGGGATTGCTAAGCAGTCCTGGAGTGACTTACCAGTGTGATACCCATCGACAAGAAGTGTCAAAAGGAGAACTACAAGCCTGTTGGCATGACTTCAGTACTGGGTAAGGTCATGGAGCAGATTGTCTTGTGTATGTTCTCATGGCAAGTGCGGACAACCAGGGAATCAGGCCTAGCCATCATGGATTTATGAAAGGCAGATCCTGCTTGACCAATGTGATCTCCTTCTATGACCAGGTGACTCACCCAGCAGATGCGGGAAAGGCTGTAGATTTAGTCTAGCTAGACTTTAGTAAAGCTTTTGACTGTCTCCCACAGCATTCTCTTGGAGAAGCTGTCAGCCTGTGGATTAGACAGGTGTACTCTTTGCTGGTTTTTAAAAACAAACAAAAAACAACAACAACAAAAAAAAAAACACCAGCCAAGAGCAGAGTGGAATGAAGTTAAATCCAGCTGGTGTCTGGTCACTAGTGGTGTTCCCCAAAGGTCAGTACTGAGGCCAGTCCTGTTTAATTTTTTTATTGATGATCTGGATAAGGGGATTGAGTGCACCCTCAGTAAGCTTGAAGATGATGCCAAGATGGGAGGAAGTGTTTATCTGAGGGCAGGTAGGCCCTATGGAGGTATCTGGATAGGCTGTATTGACAGTCTGAGGCCAATTGTATGAGCTTTAACAAGACCAGGTTCTGGGGCCTGCACTTCAATTGCACCAACACAGTGCTGCAGAGTAGCTGGGAAGCTGCATGGAGAAAAAGAATCTGAGAGTGCTACTCAACAGCTGGCTGAACATGAGCCAGCAGTGTGCTCAGGTTGTCAAGAAGGCCAATGGCATCATGGCTTGTGTTAAACATAGTATAGTCAGTAAAACCAGGGAGGTGATGCGTCTGTATTCGGCACTGGTGAGGCTGCACCTCTAGAACTGCGTTCAGTTTTGGGCCCCACACTGCAAGAGAGACACTGAAGCCCTGGAGCTTGCCCAAAGAAGGGCAACAAAGCTGGTAAAGGGTGTGGAGCGCAAGTCTTAAGAGAAGTGGCTGAGGGAACCGGGATTGTTTCTTCTGGAGAAGAGAAGGCTCAGAGAAGACCTCTTTGATCTCTACAACTACCTGAAAGATGACTGTAATGAGGTGGGTCTGGCCAGTTTTCCCAGGTTACTAGTGATAGGATAAGTGGTAATACACCAGTGAAGATCCAGGTTCAATATTTCAAAAAATTTCTACATGTGTGGTGAGGTGTTGGAACAGGCTGCCCAGGTAAGTGGTAGTCACCATCCCTGGAGTTTTCAAGAAAAGGGTGGATGTGGCACTTAAGGACATGATTTAGTGGACATGGTGGTGATGGGTTGACAGTTGGACTACATTATCTTGGAGGTCTTTCCAACCTTAATGATTCTGTAATTCTTTTCCAGTAGTGCTATCTCCATCTTTGCATATCCTGTAAGTGCTCAACATGTGAATTGGGAGATCAGTCCTGGGGAATACCACTGCCTGCCCTGCTTTGTTCTGATACCCTTCCTAGAAAGCACACTGATGGGATGCTCAGCTAGTTTCTGAGCACAGCCCATCTGATAACTTTTCTTTCTTCTCTTCTATTTTCTTGCTGTTATGGTCAGTGTACTCCTCCCTGGACTTGTACACTGCTATTCTGTCATAATGCTATCAGCACTGCTGCATAATACTTAGTAATAAAAGCCATACCAGTTACCTTTTTTTTTTTTTTTTTTTTGAAGCTTGAGTTGGTGTGGGGAAGGTAGATATAGAGGTTCATAAAGAACTAATAGATTTTGACATAACATCTTGAGTCTGGCAAGAAAATGATGGAAACTTCCCATAATATGCCTTAAACCTGCGTGGTGTTCACTGAAGCTGGCTCTGAACAACCTTAGAGTGAGCATGTGCCTGATTACCTCTATCTTTGTTATGAATTAGTGCTTCCCACTGAGCTCCCATAGCTTGCTGGGTTGACTTGGACTAGGTGGCAAAATCTCTTCCTAATAAACTTGTGGCAGCTCCTGGTGTGACTATGCATACGGTCGTGTGCCTGCATGCTATCCCATGTAACCTTGCATGGTGAGGAAGAAGTTAGCTCTTACACAGAGGAAGATCTGAGTCAATTTTTAGGTAGAATTTCTTCTGTTTGAGATGGAAAGAAGATGGTGGCTTTTTAGTGTACTGTTGGCATGCCGTAAGTAAAACCAACATAACAGCCATATAGAGCCTGGCATACTTTTTTACTTAATTTAAGTCTTCTGTTAGATGCAATGCCAAGCAGACAGCACTGAAAGCAGCTTTGTTTTTGTTGTTGTTATTGTTTTTTGTTTTTTTTTTTTTCTGATTGAATGTATTTCCACATACTAATTTACCTTCTGCTCAAGGTAGTGCCATGTACTTGATAGGAGTTATCAATAGACTTGGCCTAAATGCACCAAAATTGCAGAACATAGAGGCTTTTTCTGCATAAAGGTGCTTTGGAGGGATCTGCAATCTAAGCTCCATCAGCCAACTATTAGGACTTGCTAACCTCTTGGACCTTGATCAGGTTTTGTGTGTGAAAAGGCGATTTATTGGAAGATGTCTGCAGCGCATGCAGTGCTGTGGCTGCAGGGTTGTGCTTTCTCAAGGTGGGTCAGGGTAACAAGTTCAGAAGGGACTGAACAAAAGTCTTTGAGAAGAGTAGTTAAATCTGAAACAAGCTTTCCAGCTTCCTGAAATAGGGTCATGGTATTCTGACACTACTGTGTCATACATTAATAAAATTTCGAGCCTGAGCAGCTCATATGGTAACTTCTGATGTTTCCCCCCCAGTATCATTAAATGTCTCCCTGTGAAAACTTTCTACTAGCAGACTATAAAATCTCTGGCTCTGGGAGGTGGGGAGGAGGGGGAAATCATAGTGGAAATGGCTTGATAATTCCACCCTGTGACTAAACACTTTAAGGCAATACTGAAGCCAGCCCAAGTATAGTGAGGAGAAGGCAGAGTATTGTCACTTCTGCCTCCGGAATAGATCAGCTGTTAGTCATCTCAAGTACAGAGCAAATCTCTACCATGACACAGATCCTTTGTCAGCTATGTCTTGTGACAGAGGAGGCTAAAAGCGTTGTTTTGGAGATACAAGGCTGTGTCACACCCTTAGATACATAAGCCCTTAGTAATAGACTGGCTTGAGAGAAGGGTCACTGGGAGACTATGCCATGGGAGCCACAGAACTGCAAAAGAAGGGGGGTGGAAAAAGGCTGGAAAGGCCAGGTTTTTTTTTCCTCTCTTGCAACAGGCAGAAGTATGCACGTAGGAGTAGAATGTTTAGAGCAATGGAGATCTCACTTTTGACATCGCGTGCAAACAAGAAGCCTCTGTAAAAGTAGAGGAGGAATGATCAGGGATTTTTATCCTTGTCCTTTGTCACTATAGAACAGAGATAAGTTGAGAAAGAATAATCTGGAACTTTAAGATAGTTAATAGTGGCTATAGAAAACAAGAGGAGCCTAATTAACTTGCAGTTATGTCTGTAGTATGCTTCTGCTTGTTATTTAGTATACATGAATTTACAACTGGAGTGTTGCTGCCTCAAACTTGTTTCTAATACAGTGAGTGAATAGTATCCCTTTTAACTACAAACTTTGTTCAGACTGGTGAAACTGTCTCCCAAGTACTCTTGCCAATATTTGTTACTGTAACATATTTCTAACATATTTCACAAGCATACAAACCAGTTTATTTTTGTAGGTTTTAAGCACATAGAATGCTAGCTTCAGGGAGAGAGATGGTTCTATTTTCTGTTAAATTTCCTGTTTTGGTACAGGATATTTGTACTTAGAAATATCTAGAATTACTGAACTTGCATGACAATGCAGAAGCTCATCTGTTAAATTGAGAAAACATTTAAAAAACACACTTCTTAGCAGATCATCTACTACTGGAGAGTTCAGCTTCCAGGCATCCTGGGCAGGGGGGCTTGAATCCCTACGTCAGGGAGAAGAAATACAACTACCAAAGCCACCTGACAGCTACTGAAGTAGCACCAGGGAGCAGAAATGCTTCTTAAGTGCTAAGTGGTGAGTTGGAGCCTGAGCAGTTGCTGCTGCCTGCAAGAGTGCAGTGGGGCCTGCTTCTTCCTCTGAGACCCAAGTTAGTGCACTATCTTATTCAATTCTTGTTTTAGTGGAAGTAATTCCAGACTTTTTTTTTTTTTTTTTTACCTTTGGCTTTAAAATTTCCATTTTTAGCTCAGTTGTCATTGTGGTCAGGAAGATCACAAACTGGAAAAACAAATTCACTTCCCTTAAGAAATGGAAGCAGAAGTCACTTTTGTGAGCATACCATGATGAGTGATCACTTTTAATCCCACTGTTTTCAGTGATACCGAGCTGTTCACTGATGCCCTGTGATTATCCTGTTTTTTCACAGGATAGCTACATTCCAAAGGAGAAAGCACCATACTGCATTTAGTTATAGTGCTTGGGGTGTGTTAAGCTTCTTCAAAAGGAGCCATATCAAGTACGTCAAGACTTCCTAACATTAACCAAGCAGTTTCTTTCTCTGAAAGAACATTCCACTTTGTTTAGTCTTGCAAGATTATCTACTTGATGTAGTGTTCTTACTTCCTTCACAAATATTCTAAAGATCTGCTGGATTGTAAATGCTGTTTTAGTTGTGCAAACCTTCACTGTGCCCTGTTCTGTTTGCAGCACAGCCCTTGAGCTCTCTGGTTGAACACTGGAGCTTGTCAAACAGCAGAAATATATAGCGGTACACAGTCAGGCACTCTTGAACTCTGCAGTTCATGCGTTCTTAGGAAGGCATGAAGAGGCTGCAGGTTTTTCTCCTAACATTTCAGAACTGGATACCTGTAAAAGCTGAAGGCTGAATGACCCCAGAAAGGAGGGCTTTATCAGGGAATTAAATGTTGGGTGACTGGAAGGTAAGCTGGAAGTATGTTGGGTTTTTTTTGTTTTTTTTTTTTTTCTGTCAGCAAGACTTTCTGGTATTTGAGATTGCTCAGGATTTTCCTAAGCAATGCTGTAGTGGAATGCCACATAGAGCAGGAACTTCTCTCCCTGCAGTCCCCTTGGCAGCTGCTTTTCCTTTGGGGTGGTGCAATTGTACAGTACGTAGAGGTGACACACCCTTATGACATTTGGGTGTTGCATCAAGGTTCTGTGGTATGATTTGGTTATTCTGTCAGAATACTTCTAACAAGGGAAGCTCTGGCTCTGTGCAGGCTTTGTTCTTGCTGTATGTATTATGACTAAGCCTGTACCTCTGCACATGGCACTAAATATCATAGAATCATAGAATGGCTTGGGTTGAAAAGGACCTCAAAGATCATCGAGTCTCAACCCCCCTGCCAAGTGCAGGGTTGCCAACCATTAGACCAGGCTGCCCAGAGCCACGTCCAGTCTGGCCTTGAATGCCTCCAGGGACGGGGCATCCACAACCTCCCTGGGCAACCTGTTCCAGTGCGTCACCACCCTCTGTGTGAAAAACTTCCTCCTAATATCTAACCTAAATCTCCCCTGTCTCAGTTTAAAACCATTCCCCCTTGTCCTATCGCTATCCACCCTCACAAACAATCGATCCCCCTCCTGTTTATACGCTCCCTTCAAGTATTGGAAGGCCACAATGAGGTCTCCCTGGAGCCTTCTCTTCTCCAAACTAAACAAGCCCAGTTCCCTCAACCTTTCCTCATAGGAGAGGTGCTCCAGCCCTCTGATCATCTTGGTCGCCCTCCTCTGCACTTGTTCCAAGAGCTCCACGTCCTTCTTGTGCTGGGGGCCCCAGGCCTGGACACAGTACTACAGATGGGGCCTCACAAGAGCCGAGTAGAGGGGGACCACCACCTCCTTCTCCCTGCTGACCGCTCCTCTTTTAATGCAGCCCAGAACACAGTTGGCCCTCCGGGCTGCCAGCGCACACTGCTGGCTCATGTCCAGCTTCTCATCCACCAGGACCCCCAAGTCCCTCTCCGCGGGGCTGCTTTCAAGTACTTCTTCCCCCAGGTTGTTTAAATACCTGGGATTGCCCTGGCCCAAGTGCAGCACCCTGCACTTGGCCTTGTTGAACCTCATTAGGTTCTTGTGGGCCCACTGGTCCAGCCTGTCCAGGTCCCTCTGGATGGCTTCCCTTCCTTCCAATGTATCGACTACACTGCTCAGCTTGGTGTCATCTGCAAACTTGCTGAGGGTACACTCGATTCCATCATCTATGTCATTGATAAAGACACTGAAGAGCACCGGTCCCAGGACTGAGCCTTGGGGGACACCACTTGTGACCGGCCTCCACCCTGACATGGAACCATTTATCACAACCCTTTGGCTGCGACCAGCCAACCATTTCTTAACCCACCGAACAGTCCATCCTTCAAATCCATACCTCTCCAATTTGGAGAGAAGGATGTGATGAGGGACCCTGTCAAAGGCTTTGGAGAAGTCCAAGTAGATGACATCCATCGCCCTCCTCCCATCCACCGATGCCGTCACTTCATCGTAGTCATCAAATATCATTTGCATAGGTTTGGAAACCTTTGTGTGGGTTTGGCTCTATGCATTATGTATCACTTCATCTTTTTCCCAGCCTCAATCCTGCAGCTCTTCTCAGGGGCAGGCTTAGCAGGTATGTGTCTGCTGTACAGATAGTGCTGTTTTTTCCAGCAAAGCTGTCTTCCTCTGAGAGCAGCCTGTCTCACTTTTCCTCACTAGTACCTGAGCCCTTGAAGACTTCAGTTAGGATGCTTTCTGGTGAGAAATTATAAGGGTGATACCTTCTCCTTGAGCCCTTTCTTAGCTTGATCCTTTATCTAGTATCAGTCTTGAAAGCTTTTTTTGAGAGAGAGAGAGAGCCTAGGAGGTTGGAATAGATAGCTATAGGCAACCAGGGTATGCCTGCCTTCAGTAAATGTGAATATTCCTGTAAGAGAACAAGCTCTCATTCTTCAGAGAGAACGCAGGGCCAAGGGTTAGGCTTGGTGTCTGAGTGTGTTCACATGCCTTCTGTGGGAATTCTTTCCATATTCTTGCTGAAAGTTGGCATTTGAAAGTAAACACCTCCCTGTTTCTTGGAGGCGATTCAAGAATGTTGTTTCCTTCTAGAAGGGACTTCTCAAAGATAAGGCTTTCTTTTTTGTTTTCATGCATGCTCAGCCTAAGTGGACTTCTGGACTTGCCAAGCTTTAAGATTATTGGTCTTCATAAACTTTTTTTGTAGTGTGTATTGCTATATGCATGGTATTTATTTTTTTGAGCTTTTCTTCTGATTGTTAAATGATATTCAGATAAAATAAAACCTGAAAAGCACATGCTTTACTGTTCTAGTTTGTCTTAGTTGCTGTCTTTTGTTTTTCCTTGCATGCAATGAAAGCCCTAGTTTTCTTATAGAAAGTAAGATCAGGCTTTTCAATCTATTCAAAGCAAATTGCCAGTGTTTTCTGCATAAGTGTAATTCCCTCTTTCTCAACACTTCTGAAGCCAGTCACCTTCATCAAGGAGCTAACTTAAATGTACAGCTTGCCGCAAATGCAAGCTCTATGTCAAAAGGAACCTGGAGGGCATACAAGCAAAAATGATATGTTGCAAAGCTAAATATTACCTAAAGCTTAACTATTCTTCTGGGTCAGCCCACAGCGATGTTGTTATTTTAGCAGCCTTTATTTTGTGCTTCCTGTTGGTGTGATAACTTATCATATGTTTGCCCCTGCTTTACGAATGAGAGCATTCTTTCTAAATTCAGTACTGCAGTACACTTAACTATCATCAGTGTTTAACATGCTAACCACTTTAGCTGGCCTTATAATACATGGTAAGCTGCTTTTCTTTACATTACACCTGTCCTTCATACTTAGTATGAAAGATCTGTAAGCCATGCAATATCATTAGTGACCTGGAATAAACTATGGGTGGAGTAGTCAGTGGAAAATCTGATACTTGACACTTCTGTAAACTTCGGTTATTTTCAGTTTAAAAAAAAAAAAGCATGGCATTGTTCTCTTTAGTTCTACATTAATATGCAAGCAGATCTGTCAACAAGATGCCTCACATCAGGAATTGACTTCAGTCTTATTTTGGTATCCCTATCTTCATGCTGGTTCTGTCACCTCTTTGTTAAATAACAGTGCTAAATCCTGTGATTAATTCTGGTGTTGCTAGGGTGAATTATTGATTGGTCTTATTTACTTGTTCCTACAGCTTGCAGGAACAGCAGTTCTTGCAATTGGACTATGGCTTCGGTTTGATGTGCAGACCAAAAGTGTCTTTGAACTGGAATCCAACAACACAACATTCTATACAGGTAAGCTGTGCAGTAACTCAGTGAGATAGATCACTGTTTTGCTCACAGAGTCCCTGGCTACTTTCTTCTTTTCCCAGAATTGATAAGCTATACAAAACCACAACTGCATCCCTTCCTATCTCTGAAGAAATGTACATACTATTGTGAAATTCCTACAGTTCTATGTATATTAATACTGAAAATGTCTTAGTACAATGTCTTAGTCTGTGAGCATCTATTACAGTCAACCTAGGTCAATATAGTTTTAGATAGGCCAGGTAGAGTCTACTCCTCAGTATTTTCTGATCTTATAAGATCTCAGTCTAGGCTTTCTGCAAACAAAGCCTGGGATACCTCAATAGTCAAGTAGGTGGTAAAGATGCATGGCTTTTATTTGTTCTGATGTCTTAAAATCTCAAGTGGCTCTAAGATCTTGATCTCTACAGCCACTGTCAGGTTTGGATGGAAGGACACACATTCCTCCAGTTACCATCAGTAGATGCTCAAACCTTTCTTGAAACAGTAGCTGAGCTTGAAGATCACAAACAACTGTGAACAAAGAATTAAAATATCTGTTTCTCACTTGTGTCTGCCATCTTATGCTTGGATGCTCACTGTACACAAATATTTCGTGTCAATATACTTCGTATAGCACATGGGCTTGTGTTCTGTACTGGCTGCATCATTCATTAGCCATCCCCAGCAGGTCTGTCTTAGGCAGCTTTTTATGATTTAGCTAGTTGAGCCATTTTCAGCATCCAGACAGATATCTAAGGGGTCAGTGAAGACGATGTAAGCCATCCTGGCATGTACTGTTTACAGTGCAGCTTTTGGGTACCAGGTACTCTTGCAGGATATAATGTTAGTACTAAGTTAAGTTTTTTAGAGACAATAGCTGGGAAAAACAAGACATACTCTTGCATCATCATGAAGCAGCTACAATCCACGAGCATATGAACTGGCAAGAAAGCCTGTATTCCACTGATATGGTAGTAAAGTGGGTTCTTCCTGCAGCTGCCCAGATTTCCAGATGCTTTTAACTGGACTTTGGGAGAGGAAGAGATCTAAACTTAACTGAGCTGAATTTTGAGTAGTCTAAAACAACCCTTTCACCTCCTAAAATTTATGGCAGTTTTGTAATGTTGTATTTGAGTCTCTGTCTGAGTACAGTGAAACAAACCTATTTGAAGTCTGTAGATTAAACTGATTTTAGGAAGAGATTAACAAGAATTAATGGTTTCACATTTTTACAGAGTGTCTCTGTAAGGGACACTGTCTCTGTAAGAGAGGGAGAGGAGGTTCTTTTAATATATGTATACATGACGACAAGATTAAGACACAACAGGTCAAATGTTAGCCTGACCAATTTTTTACAAATCCTAGTTGCTTAGGGAGATTGGGAATGGAAGGTGGGCGATAGAAAAGGGATAGGAAACAAAAGAAAAGAGTCCTTATAGAAAGCAAGAGAGAGAGAGTCACCACTGTGGGTCCAGCACTGTTTGTAGTGCCTCCACTGATCTCAGAAACTTGTCCAGTCACCAAGGGGGATGGGAGAAAGGCAGGAAGCTTCACAGCAAGCAGGCCCCAGGGGGTTCTATTCTAAGAGGTTTTTTTCTCTTAGGGAATTCTTCCATCAAAGGTTTCTTTTCTTTGAGAGTTCTTCTCCAAAGTTCTTAGTTTAGTGGGGACCTTTTATCCCCCATTTCACATCTTTTTTTTTTTTTTCTTTTTCTATTTGTTAGTGTGACACATCTGGCCCAACAGATAAGCCAGCAGGGAGTGGTGCCTTCGTTGCTGTGCACAAGAATTATCGGCTTTTGCTGTGGTCACCTCCTTAAGCTGCACCCCTGAAAAAGACTGCTTTTCCCTCTTCTGCTTATCTTTACAAACATAAGCAGAAGTACTGTGGCATGGTGACACCCTCCACTCACCCCCCTAGATTTGCAGGTAACTAGTTAGAGTCTTATCACCAAAAAGGCCTCATGAAGTGAGCTTTGAGCCAAAAAAAAAAAAAAAGTTGTTGTCTTCCACACAGAGCTAATGACTAGCTGCAGTTTTCAGTAGGAGGCTGAAAGAATCTTCCAGCTTGCACCTAGTAAGAAAGCAAAGGGAGTCTATAAACAGAAGGGAGTCTGATGTTTTCTGCAGTCTAAGAGTAATAGGACAAGGGGGAATGGTATTAAACTAAAAAGAGGGGAGATCTAAATTAGATGTTAGAAGGAAATTTTCAGAGTGGTGGGGCACTGGAATGGGCTGCCCAGAGAAGTTGCAGATGCCTCATCCTTGCAGGTGTTGAAGGCTTCTTATGCCCATGGCAGGAGGATTGGAACTCCAGGGTCCCTTCCAACCCAAAATATTCTATGGTTCTATGAAGTTACCTCAAAAGTCTTCTGTACTACTATAAGGAAAATTTAAAATAAGAAGTTCTTATAGACTTCTTTCCCCCCATAATGGGATAAGTTTCAACTGGGTTTAAAAAATGAAATTGCTGACAAGAATAATCATGTACATAGGCTTAATCAAGTTAGATGTTTATTTTGGCAAGTTATACCTACTGGTTTGTTAAAGAAAGCCTTTCTTAAACCAGTGTTTGATTGGGTGTCTGAACGCCAGAACTGTATTTTTTGTCTGTATTGATAGAAATGTCAAAGTAATTTTACATGCATTGTGTTGATATTTTCACCACCTTAGTGATACTTCCCAGCCATCCTATGGGACTTGTGTTTTCCTAGCTATCTCTTATTGCTTTTAGTGGCTAGCAGCTGAGGAGCTGTAATTCTTGACAGTTCCCAAGATTAGAAGATATTTGGGCGTAAGAGTACTTTAGTCCAGAGCTGTTTGCTCTCTCTACTTTAACACTTGCTACTCAAATTCTGGGCAAAATGGTCTATAGATTTATCTGCTTGGTTTAAAGTATGTGCTTTCAAAAAGGCAGAAGATGTTGAATTTCATTTAGTTAGAAAGGCTGTCAAGTTAGGCAGCTGAAGCGTAGACATATGGCACTGTGGCTGGTGAAATAATTTGGTATTTCCTGATGGACATGTGGGGTACAAAAGCATTTAAAGCTTTGACAGGTGATTGTATTGTCTGCTTGCATCAGGAGAACAGGTACTGAAGGGCATCAAGAATTTTGAGATCTTGATAAATCACTAGTTCAAACTAACTGCAACACTCTTTATTAAAAATCAGTATATAATTTGGTCTCTGAGTCAGTTTTAAGTGTGTTTATAGTTTTATTCAGATGGCTTTATCTTGTGCTTTTTCTAAAATTTGTGAAACTGCAGCAATGGTGCACATCAGCTGTTGTAAGTTGACGTTTTTTATTAATAACTTCCCCACAAGCTCTGAGATGATTACTTTGAAAATTAAGCACATCCCTCTTTTGCTTTTTAAAAGGCCATTTATAGATCAACTAACTTGCTGCTGAGGATCCAACTAGTTTGTATGAATCTTTGTTTCCTCTCCTTCCTAGGAGTTTACATCCTAATTGGAGCTGGTGCACTCATGATGCTGGTTGGCTTCTTGGGATGCTGCGGTGCATTGCAGGAGTCACAGTGTATGCTTGGACTGGTAAGCGTGAGTGCTTAAACAGAGTAATGTTTAAACTTAGCAATAAGATCAGAAAGGAAGGCCAATATTGGCTGTGGAATAAAAAAGAACAGATACTAATTGGATAGGTTTCACAATGTTTTAATTTATGCTCATCTGTGTAGTGCTAAAATGTTTAAGTAATGACATTTAGTTTCTATTTCTGGCACTGAATCAAAATGTATGTTACATTTGAATGTAAAATGACCAAGTTAATGACATTCAGACACTGAGATGTTAAGGGAATGGGAGACTGTGTGAATGCAGAACTAAAATCTTGATAAGACTAATGCTGTTTATTAAACAACTTGTTCTAAACTCTGAATGCTGTGTTTGAGACCAGTACTGGGGTATTTGATCCTCAAAACAGCACACTTTTGCTGTTCATAATCACTGGATGAACTAGTCTAGTTGACTAGTGTTCTTCAAGTCAGTTGTTGGAGAGTAACCCCATTTTTTTCAGATTACTGGGACTTACTCAGTTCAAGCATGTCTGTACCTTTTGTGGAACTACTTATCCAAACAACCAGATATGGTTAATAAGACTACTATAGTTTTCTGGTGGAAAAATAATTCACTTCCTATGTAATGGAAGAAGCTTTACCTTCCTTGCAAAATTATGCCTCTAGTCCAATATTGTAATTCTGAACACGACTTTTTAAAGTGCGTTTAAGTGGTCAGTGTTCTGGAACTGATAGTCAATTGAACATGAATGGTGTTATTTTTATTTCTAACACATGTAACTATTAGCTCTCAAGGAGGGCTCTCAGGTGGCATGCTAGGTAATAAGTAATCTTACAGCAATAAGGGTGACAAGCCAGAGAAAGTATGTTAACTACTATGACGCCTGTGAGACCTGTGCAACTTCAAGTTGGGGTTAACAAATAATTGGTTTTAATTAACACTGATCAAAAAAGCAGGACTCCTGCTTGGAAAACATTGCCAAGCTTACTGATGCTGTCAGGAGGAAGTGTTGAGTGTATGTCCTATCCCCTGTTTTCAACCAGTGTTTCAGACCTTCAGCTAAAAACAGGTTGAGTGATAGTTCTCACAAGGCTGAACATTGGGAACCAAACAAGCTTTCAGGGATGTCTGCTACTGGTTTTTTTTGTTTTGTTTTGTTTTGTTTGTTTGTTTGTTTGTGTTATGATGTTGGTTAATGATGTGATCTTTTTTTTTCTAGTTCTTTGTCTTCCTCTTTGTGATTTTTGCCCTTGAAATTGCTACTGCCATCTGGGGATTTGCAAATAAAGAAAAGGTAGGTTGCTCTTAAGTAACAACCAAAGCTATCAACAAAACCTCATCTGAGACCTCAAAGTGAATGTTCTTCACTTGAAAGACCTTGTCTGTTAGTTTCTGATTCTTTCATTGTCACAGCTTTTAAATGCAAAGATTTTTCCCAAAGCTGCAGGCCTTAAACTATATTGCAGTTTTCTTAACCCTTACTGTCCTTTGACAGCTTCTTTTTAAATTTAGGAAGACTATGTGCCTGTGGAAATGTAGATGTCTAGTGAAAAGTGTACCAGTAGTAGTCAAATATTGATTATCTATGTAATTTGGAGGAGGAGGGAGAAGGCTTGTTGCAGCCAAATATGAGAAACTAAACACTAAGATTTAAAAAGGCTGCAGCAGAGAGGCCAGAACCCAAGGTGCTGTTGCCCCTTACAGATGCCCTCTGAGTGTCTGCACTGTGAAGTGAAGCAGGCCTTCAGTAAGGTCTTACCATTTCCAGGAAGGAATTTGCTGTTAAAGACTAAATGTCACATGTAAGCCATGACTGTTCTGTGTTCTTGCCTCAAGTTGATATACTCCTCAGATATCTCTTTTACTATTTGTGGATGTTGACATGCTCTGAGTATTGTCTCGTCACTGTGTATGAGTTTACATGACAGCAAGGCACTGAGTTGGCTGGGTTTTTGGTGCAGATGCTGTGGTGAGGCCTTCGATACCAGTCATGCTGGGAGTACCACAGATTATTGCTGACCTAACAGTTCAGGAATAGGAGGGCTTTATGCTTAATCAGATTCATGTAAGCAAAACTAGCCAATGTGAGAGTGCTGCAGGCCACAGAAGTGGAAATGTTGGTAGATATGGGAGTACTGGCCTCCTATGCCAGGGAAACTCTGATGTAGGTTTGGCTCTGAAGTTTTTGGCAAACAGTTTGAAACATCAGAAATAATTGAAACTCTTTGGATATACTTTGTAGATTAGAATTCAGTTTTGCTTCTTAACACTCAGATTTTTTTTTTCCAAATTGAGTGCTTGGTTCAGGGTTGTTTTGCTGCTTATGTTATGCAACTGGGGAATGTAGTGACTTCTAGAGTATAGCAATGAGTAGGAAATAATTCTGTGTAACCAATGGGGAAAACTTAGTTTTCTCAGTCCTCCTAGAATTTCATAGTTCTGAAGGGAAGCTGTGAATCTTATCTGTTTAGGTCAAGCTTTTAATGTGAGTACACCATTTAGGCTTATTTGTTCCAAGTGAGTAATACTGTCCACCCCATTTCCACTCTCTATTTCTATATATCAAAAGGGCATTGTAGACTGTAGAAGTTTTAATGACTACTCTATCCAAAACAACTTATTAATCAAGGTAAAATATTCATAGAATACAACTATCTATCTTGTAGATTGTTGAAGAGTTACAAGACTTCTACAAAGAAACCTACGAAAAGAGATCTCAGCCAGCTGCCAGAGAAACCTTGAAAGCATTTCATTTTGCTGTAAGTACATAGTTAGTATTAAACTAGGTAGTAATACAGTTTAACATTGTTGTCTAACACATCCAGAATCCGGTACAAATCTAGTACCTTACTAACTAGGAGAAACCAAAGGAGCATTAGTAATAAACTGCGGCTCTTCTTGTATTCTGTTAGTGAATTCAGTATACTTTTTCCCCTTTGAAATAAGTAAGACTAGTCTTTTTCCTAAATAAATTTAAAAGCAAGCTGAGAAACTCTAGATCTCTAGCATTGATCTGAAGGTACCATGGTATGTGTAGTTGCATGTGTTTAAGAAGTTCATCCTTCATCTGTAAGGAGTACAAGCTGCCCCCAAAACTGGAGTGTGTGCATGTGTATATTTAATGAGATTGAGCTATTACTTTTGGAATCTTGTATTTTGCTATAAACATTGTTTTTAAAAGCCTTTTACATTAGTCAGATAGGCAGGACTTCCAAGCCAACTTGCATAAGGTCTGTAATAATAGCTAATGTAATCTAGTTCTTCCTTTTAGCAAATACAGAGAGGAAAAAATGTAACTTGGTTTTCTTTTTCTGTTTTCTGTTGTAGCTGAACTGCTGTGGTATTACTGGAGGTATTGAACAGCAGCTAATGGACACCTGTCCAAAGAAGACCTTGCTTGAGTCATTTGCTACAATGGTAACTCATGACTTAACTCTCCAGTAGCTCTACCAAATGAGTAGAATGAGAAACAGGCCTCTGAATAAAACCTTCCAGTCCATGGAAAATTCCTGTCATTCTTGATAGAGGCAGCCTATTCAAATAATCCATCCACTTTTAGAAATTCTACAGTCTACTTGTAGAAGGAACAAGCAAGATCAGCAGGAAATCAGAACTCTGAATCTGCATGGTGTTGTAGTCTATGTTGCTAAATTCAGGGGCATGATGAACAAATTAATGCAAAAACTTTGCATAAAACATTCCAGTGTTTTAGTGTCTGGACTGCTGCTATCATAAAGTGCCTTCCTGGTATGCACTGGAGCTGTTTCCTCTCTTCCCTAGGGAGGAGAACATGAGGAGGGAGCAAGTCTGAAATTTTAGTGAGAAATTTTCCAATTTGGAAAGGGGGGGGGGATGGGATAGGTAGTGCGTTGGTGTCGTGTCTTGCTTGGGTGGTTATATCATAAACAAATTCTCTGAATCAGATTCCAGTGTTGAAATAGTGCTGCAACGATGCCTACATGCCACAGACAGGAGAGGCACTGTTATAGTTCTCTTTTCTACTCTCTTCCTGAAGTTCTTATGAGTGCTTTGTGATCTGTATGTTCTAGGAGAGCCTGTACTAGTTCTTCCACAAAAACTGAGTTTGTTGTGACGCAGAGATCTCGGTTCATGTCTTGACTTGTTTATGCATCACTTGTTCTCTACCTCTCTCTACAGATAGTTTTGAGCCTGAGACATTTCAGTCTGTATTCAGATTCAATCTTGAGTCTTGTTCATACAGTCTGTCTGCTACACTACATGGGTGTAACAGAGGCAGTATGTAGGTTTATTCTGTTTCGGTTTGGACTGTTGACTTCATCTTGTAATGTGCTGAGGGCTTAGTCCCAGCTGTAGGAAAAAAAAAAAAAAAACAGTGGACAGACTCTAAGGTTAAAGGGATATAATGGTGTGGCTGATATGCATGACTTAAAGATTAGCACTGTACTGATTTTTCTGGTTTGACTGATTCATTCTTGCTGTTATATTCCTGTAATCCTCAAATCAGTCTTCTGTGCCTGGATATGAAACAATAAAATAAGTGGTATGTAGCAGCTTCCTGTGGTCTGTTGCTGGGATAGGACAGGAGAAGGGATGAGACTGACCAGCTACTAATATCTTAGATTTATACTGCTGTGTAAGTTTATTGTTCTTTTTCTTGGCTACTGTGCACCTTGAAGGGGAAAAGTCTACTTAAAATCCTTTTTAGTTGTAATTGTAATATGTTGTCCTGGTAACTTTAAACTGGCACAGGTATGAATCTGCACACGGTCTAGTACTTATGCAAGCAATGCAAATCCTCTCATTCATGTGCACCATGTATTTATGAGATGTCTCTAAAGATATAAAAGATGTTGGAAATATGAAGTCTGTCCTCAAATTTGTTTTGAGAAAGGCTGAGCAGTACTGCAGCTTAAGTGCTGACAGCCATTTGTAGCAAGCAAACTCTGATGCAGTAACTGTTGCTCCTGAGCTGACTGACTGAGGCTGTTGACAAGGGAATTCTGCTTTTGACAAGGTGCATTTAAGAGGGTTAAATACTCTGATTTAAACTTCTCTAACAACTTTATATTGGAACATCCATAGATATCCAGAAGGATGTTGAAAAAACAGGCCAACTCTAAGCAGCTTTTGAGAGCTAACTCTTCATCTCTATTACAAGTACACAGAGTATACCTCTGACTTGGTCAGAGGTGTAGAATCAGTCAGCAGATGAGCTCAAACAAGCAAACAAATTACTCTTTCAATATGTATGAAACACTAACAAATACGGTTTCCTTTCAGGCATGCCCTAAAGCCATTGATGATGTCTTTAATTCAAAACTGAATGTCATTGGAGCAGTTGGCCTTGGTATTGCTGTGATAATGGTGAGTTTGCAAATTAGAGGGTTGCTGCCTGGCCAAGGGTGCTTAGAGTACAAGTCTATTAACAATGCCAAATGCTAACTGCTGTCTGTGACCCTGTTCCACTAATGTTAAGTACCTGTAAGATTGTATGCTGTGGGTCCTTGAGACAACTCAGTAGGTGGGGTGCCTGGGGACTCCATGCTTCTACTTTGGATTAGGATCTGTCTCCTTGTAGCTTTAGCATTGGCAAAATGTTGTATTGAGTGAGTGTGGGGTGTGCAGGTTGAAAACAGGGGATGGTAACATGACCTGTTTGTTTCCTCTCTAATTGGCCAGAAGTCTGAAATAAGTGCTAATCAGAAAATGTGCACTTGTTTCTTTTCTTGGGAGAAGAATACAATGTAGATGCAATAAAGTATGTTGGGAAGATCCAATACTTAAGAGATTGGGTTGAATTTGTAGTTGATCTGTTTTGAAGTACTGAAGGTGAGGGGGATTGGTGAGAATGAACTGAAATTTAGGGATCAGAGGGAAAGGAGGTTTGGGGACATAAACTGTAGAATAAATTGTTAGCATGCATTTTGAGCCAGGAAGTATCTATGCTTTTCTACATCTTGATAAGAATGCTTTTTTCCCCTCTGATTTCTAATGAGTTTGTTTTCTTTACAGATTTTTGGCATGATATTCAGTATGGTTCTTTGCTGTGCTATCCGCAGAAACAGAGAAATGGTCTAAGAGCTGTAAATCCAAAGCCTCCGCACTATAAAATCTGTCATTAACTCTAGTGTTCTCAAAGCATTTCTACAATAAAATTGTATGTTACCTTTTTAATGCTTTATTTGATACCGATGTAGGTTTGCTTTTTATGCTATTGGTTAAAATGATAAAGTTATATCTGACTCAAGATGCACATTGTACATAAAATATCTGTTTTTCTTGAAAATTAGGTAATTTGGATATATTTATGTTTAAGGCAATTTCTTCTTTAATAAAGAGTAAGATGTATTGTATGTTTGGGGAGATTCATTGATAAGGGCATCAATGGAAATGTTTGGGGCCAGTTTGGATGGGGCTCTGAGCAACCTAGTCTAGTTGAAGATGTCCCTGCCCATGGCAGGGGGTTGGAACTAGACGTTCTTTAAAGGTCTCTTTCAACCCAAACCATTCAATGATTTTATGTTTATGTCAATGTAATTTTAGAAGACAATTCCAAAGAATGCAGAGATTTTTCATGATCTGCTTTATTGGTGCATATTGTGCAAGGTCTCATAATTTCACCTTTTTTATTGCATGAACAAAACTAGTTATTAAAAATGTTAGAGCTGTAAGAAAAATAGAATTAATGTCATCTTCATACAGGATGGTAAAGTATAACTGTCATACTGATGAGGCACAGGCAGTGGTACCCTGCTGTGCTGGGCTCTACTCTGAAGCCATGTGGGCTTTCTTAGCCTGTGTCGCGGCATAACGGTTCCCTGGCTTCTGACATGGCCTCAGTGTCTTGATGAGGCAAATTCCTATGGTGTGTACTCAAGATTTTTCTCAGTACCTAATTGTGTGCTTTCACTGTCCAAAACCACTGAAGTACATAGTCTTAAGGGCCAAATCTCAATTTTTTTTTTTGGGGGGGGCAGGGAGGGAACACAAAAGTTCTATTAGTTAGTGTAGTGCTCTGCAGTCACTGTTCATAGCAGCAACTAGAACTTTGGCTGTTGTGTTTTGGACCAAAAGTAGAAATGGGCAGGAGCAGCTGTGTTATTGAGGAAACCCTAGCTAAAAAGTTACCAGTTTTCCTGTCCTTACACTCTAAATGGCCTTTATAGTGTTTAAAGTATCTCCTGGTGGGATAGAAACCTCAAGCTTTACCAGTTGCTGCACTATAACTGCGTACTGTGTTCTTCTGCTGTAGTACCTCAGATATGTTCTTAGGAGTTTCTGGTCTTTGTCATCTATGTACTTGAAATTTTTCAGCAGTTCCTGCTTTTCTCTTGTAAGGACGTTCTCATTTGACATGAGAAATGTCAGAATTGTGGAGGGTTGGGGCTCCAGTTGTAGCAATAGATTAATGCCTGAATGTCTTGCCTTTGAGTTAATAAATTCAGGGGCTTATGCAAATACTAACTTTCCTCTGTAATGTATTGCTCTATTCTATTTAATGGTGTTTTCTTTAAAAATAAAAAATAAACCTAAAGGAAGTGGGAAGCATGCATTTAGTTTAGACTTGAATGAGCTCAGTTGTAAGTTCATGAGATAATGCTGTTGCTAGCAAGAGTGCAGCTGAGTAGCATCAGCTGTGGTGGTAGCTCTCAAACTGATGTAGAAGTCAACTGAATAGCTGGAAGGATAAGTTGCCATCTGCTTTCTAAAGAAGCTAAATGAGCATTTTCTGTGCACGTTAGTCTTTTAACGCTGCCTTCGTAACCACAGTGTTTATGGTAACATTTCGTAATTATCTGCCATCAAACTCTTTTTGGAAGTACTAAAACCCAACCTTCTGCCCTTCTTGAACATCCTACATGTATTGGTTGGAGTTTTCTGTATAATCAGCTCTCTTTGAAAAAAGATTTAGTTACTAATGGTTACTTGAATATTATTTTCCTTTTAGCAAGAACATGAACTATAGGTATAAAATCTGGTTGTAGTCCTCCTAAGATCTTAAAGCTGATGTAAAATCAATACTTCTCAAGCAACTGCTTCTGAGGCAGCTGGGTTTTCAGGTAGCAACTGGGACAGATTTCCTGAAGAATTTGCCTCTAAGCAATGGCGACACCACTTTCTTTTATTAAAAAAAAAAAAAAAAAAAAAGAGGTTTAGTTGCACAATCTGTCATAGAAGTTTGTGTTTCCCAGCAGTTAATCAGATCAGGAGTATCTGAAGGATATTTGCGTGGAATGGCATATCAGAAGAGGTAATAACTGGTCATGGGGATAAGTCCTGTGTAAGGCACTAACATAACACTGACTGTTGAACTGTTGAATGATAGGCAAAGATTGCATGAGCTGTTGAAATGCATGTGGCAGAGCACAGCTTACTGCTAGGTTTTGCTGTGTTCACAGGGAAACACTGATAGGCTTTGCACTGCATTGCTCTGAGGCTGCTGTGAGTTGTGCCTGCTATCCACTGCTGTGAGGAAAATGAAAAGAAAATGAAGCCAAGCCACTAAGGAATACAGCTATTTGTTTGTAAGCTAGCCAAGGACAGCTGGGTAAAGCAGAACATAAAATATGGAAATTTGCTCCAAGAAACAACCACCATATCTGCTCTGTTCATATCTGCTGTGAACTCAAGAAAACATGTTTGGCCAAGTGGCAAGGACCTTACTAAGTTCTTGGACTAGATTGAGGGTCTCTGTGAGGGATTTATGCTAGAAGAAAATATTTTAGACTACTCTTAAAAACTCAGAACCAGCCTGCCTCAGAAATGAAGGGAGTCTCAAGCTAGCTGCACTGTTGGCAGTGTTGCCAGAAAGTGCACTGACATGTGCAGAACTTGTGTTTTGCACAGGAGCAACACTTATCACTGCAGAAGAGGTTCCTTTTTTTTACAGTGGAGCTAGGAAGGACAACGGTGGTACAGCATATTGTCATTTTAAGGGAGTCCTAGCACATTAGCGATTGAATCAAGTGCAAGAAAAAAATAACAGCAGATCCCTGAACTGTGGAAACAGTGAGGGATGTGGAAAGAAGCTGCCAGTATTGGAAAGAAAGGTGTGAGCCTAACAGACTCAGTGTGTAAAGAATTGTCAATTTATTTCTAAAGAGGGGAGAGGATGCCTGATGGTGGGATACTGTAGTTAGCTAGAGTGTGACCTGAAAAAGGAAATACTTCAGCAGCGACACCGTGGGCTTACTTTGACAGGTTATTCAACTCAGGATGATTCTGTATGCCTTTCACCTATCAGCCCAAATACTGTAGAAAGTTTGCAGACGGTTCTTACGAACTGATTGTACATCTGCCCTATTCCAGTTTTCTTGCTGGATCTATGTTCAAGTACATGTCACAGGATCTGGTCTTGGAGCTACTGGGAGGGGAGGTAGATAGATAGAAAAGAAAACAGTGATAGGGACTGGAATCACTGTGCTAAATGCTAGTCAAATTCCTGTTTAGGGGGAATGTCTTGTTGGGACCTCAGGAGGGCCTGGTGAGGGGATTTCTATCCCTCAGGAGGAAACTGCTGGTCCAATGGAGCTGAGCATACACAAGTACTAGCTTAGTAAAACCCATCCTGGACTGTTCTGTGTTTCTATGTTAAGAGAGTTGCTTCTGCCTACAGCTCATATATAATTAGAATGATTATAAAATAGTAACCTCTTCAGTTTCTGCCTGTTGACAGCTCTGAGGAATGACCCAATTTGAGCTGTCAGCACTGAGGACCTTGATTCCTACCAAAAGTCACTTTTAAATGAACCTAGAACATCTAGACAGCTGCCAGACTTCACTGGCAATAATAATTAGTGAGATTTTCCACTGCTGGATACAGGCTTTCACATGTGTGGCTCCTACAAAATGAATCTACAAGGAAGCCTTTCATGGCTGTTTGAATGCTTCTCTTCTCTAGCTGCCTATTTGACATTCAATAGCTATTCAGGCAGTGACTTTTTTTTTTGCCTTGTTCTCCATGTTGACATTTAATTGCTAACTTACCATGTGCTGAGTGCTTGCATTTCTGCTTTGTCTCACCAAAGAAATGGCTCCTGCAGTGTCAACATGAAGCATCAACCTTAGCATAGCATGCCCTGCTCATGACAAGAAGTTTAGGCTTGAGCTGTTGCTCGGGGGCTTGGTATGAGAAAAGAACGTGGGTAGAGGAGAGGCAGGTTTTTTGGCTTTGCAGGGATGAAATAAATACTGCTTCTGCTTCTGGAGAGCTGGGGCTCAGCAGCCTTTTCCAAAGCCACAGTCTCACCTCAGTGCTGCAATCATTTGAGGATAGTAATCAGAAGAATCTTTCTAATTGTTATCCTTGACACTTCTCTGCTGCTGTGTCTAAGTTCTTTGCTGTACATTCTGGCATGGTTCCCCTTGCAGCAGGGCAGCTAACACCTCCAAATTACAGGTTACATCCCACCCTTGGACACACAATAGGGGAAAAGGAGAGACGTGGTTGCGTGGCAGCAAGTCATGATTCATCCTCCTTGGAGGCTGTTCAGTCAGGCAGATGTTAAAAGTGTCAGTGAATGTTCAGTAGAATTTACTATTTGCTGCTTCTTCTATGGCACTCATTAATTCTTTGCAAATATCAGTGACTTTGCTCTGAGTGAGACTGAAGAAAGAAAAATCATTGTTGCTTTTGGATAAAGGCTGGTTCCGCAAGCCTGCACAGCCATGTTGCACTATGGGACAGGTTAGTTTCTCCTTGTGTTCCACTGCCCCAGGGCTGCCTTTGTTGAGTGTATAGTATTATGGCATGGAGAGGAAAGAGGGAAGCAAAACCCACTTAGTCATTGCTGTGTTCCTTTCCTTAGGAGTGGCTTTATTGGTTAGTGACTTTGCAAAAATTCTCCTATCATGTGGATGACCTGCTTTGTGTTTCACCACACAGGATGAAAAAGCCAGCTAACCTGTATCCAGTCAAACTCCTGCTGCAGATGACATTGTGTCCACTTTAAATGCCAAGCTGTTTTTTGAGCAGCATGTCTCCAGGGGCAGCCGCTCTGCCCCTAGTACCAGGAAACTACAGCCCCAGGAACCTCTGCTCTTACAAGGCTGTTGCTTTGTACTACGTAGGACCATTGTGATTTGTAGACCCTCAAACACTAACACAGAATCATAGAATATCTCAAAGTGGAAGGGATTCACAAAGGCCATTGAGTCCTACTCCTGATTCTACACAGGACCATTCAAATTCCAAACACAGTATCTGAAAGCATTGTCCATCCGCTTCTTGATCTCCAGCAACCTGGGCCTGTGACCACTGCCCTGGGGAGCCTGTTCCAGTGCCAAGCCACCTTCTGGTGAAGAATCTTTTCCTTATACCCAGTCTGACCCTCCTGTGACACAGTTCCATGACGTTCCCTCAGATCCTGTCACTGTCAAAAGAGAGAAGAAATTAGCACCTATCCCTCTGTTCCCCTTCTGAAGAAACTGTACTCTGCAATAAGGCAGCCTCCTCTAAAGAAAATTATTGTGCTTTTGTTTTCTTTCTCTTTAAATTTTTCTTGGGGGCTATGTAAGCATGCAGACTGTACCTGTGCTTAGAAGGGGATTTTCCTCCTTTTCCAATCTCTCTTGCACAGCCTATGTCTTCAGCCTCCATCCTGCACCAGAGCTGACGGTTTTTGCATGCTGGGCACATGAAAAATGCTCTTGAAAAGAAAGCAGGATGGCAAATATGGTGTAAATGGATGGAAGAGAGAGGACTAAGTCAAATCCAACCCATCTTCCATTAGGGTAAATCATGTTTTAATGGGTAATATGAGTTGAATGAGTTGAATGAGTGAGGTCTTTTTCCTGTAAAAGCAGAAAGGATGACATATTGTGCGCCTGCCCTCTGCCAGCAGGACAACTAGAGAGTTGGTTTTTTGTTTTTTTTTTTTTATTTTGTAAATTATGAGGAGGGGAAAATGTCTGGGCTTTGGCCATTCAATCTGTCAGCTGCCAGCCCACTACTATTGTGTAGGGAATGGAAGCAAATAGCAATTAAACAGTGTGAAGTTACTTCAGTTTTACTGCAGAGGCTCGGCAGACCCTTACTTTCTCCAGGATATGAGAACTGTTAAGCTTAAAGAGAACTGGGATCACACAATCACAGAACAAGCCAATTTTGTGTTGAGCTCAGGAGGTCCAACCTTCTATTCAAAGCAGGGTGAGCCGTGAGGTCAGGACAGGTTACACAAGGCTTTATCCAACCCAGTCCGGAAAACCTTCAAGAATGGGAACCGCACAATGTCTTACAGAAACCTGATCCACTGCTTGACTGTCCTCCTGGTGGGAAAGTTTTTTCTTACGAGAGTTTGAACTTCTCTTGGTTCAACTTATGCTAGTTATCTGTTATCCTGCCACTATGTACCACAGTGAGGACGCTGGCTCTGCCTTTCTGGTAACCTTCTCACGGGTATTGGGAGGCTGCCATTAGCCCCCCCCCACCAAAGTCTTCAAAATGCCATGTAGGAATTATTAACAACATAGTGAGGAATTAAGATTACATGAAGTAAATACACTGAGTCACACACTCGCTGAAAAGCCCCCTAAAATCCAAATTACTACCTGCATACCCACTGTCTGAGACAGAGGCTGTGAGCTAAAATACTCATTAATTACAAGATCATCTACTATTATAATGCATAGGCACAAAAGAAGCTGCACCTTCACAGCAGCATTTCCTAATTTTTCTATGCTCAGCTCTGTTATCTTAAATAATTTCCATCTGTCTTTTGATGAGCAACATTGATGTTCTTCAAAGTGCTGTTCTACCCGCTCAGAATCATCCTTTTTTCTGGCATTTCTAGTGGTTGCACACCAGATATACCCTATGTGTAGCTGCTAAGTGCTGGTTTTCTGCCCCCTAGCATTGTTGCAAGCAGAATATTTCCCATTTGATCTGCAATTGCCAGTGAAAATGCCCTACAGAGTTTCACACATGCCTCTTCAAGCTCCAGATAACTTCACATCTCACCTCTCCTGCAGGACTCACAGGACACTCATTGCTCAGAGCTGGAGGGACACTATACTAACAGAAAGAGGCTTTCCAAAATGGCAGATTGATGCAAAAATAAATCATGCCTGCTCTGTGGTCAGCAGCAAACAGAAATTATAGGAGATATTTTCAGTCCACATCACAAACAGAGCAAGGGAAACAACCTAGCAGCCAAACAGCTTGTTTGTGGGTTAGGGGTTACAGTAGCACACAGCTCATGTCAGCTCGAAATTCATGCTGACCCCAAGTCAGGAAATTGCCGACATACCGAAATGCTCTCCAACAAGACAAGCTGAGAGGATGGGTGTGCAATGCCTCAGTACGTCCATTCCAGTTAAAAAACCCAGATTGCAAATGGTGTCTCAGCACCACGGCCAGCATCCCTCTCCCGGCATCTTGAGCCCACGGTTCAGCCCTGGAAGGAGAGCTGCTGGAATAGGATGCAGAGCAGCAGCCCTAGGGCAGAAGATCTGTTCCATCGACACAGGGACATTTTTAACCAACACTGGAGCAGGTCACAGGTTGGGGGTCCTCAGCACCATGTGGAGAGGTCACACAAAGTACTTTTTCATATATGTTTCTCCTCACCCTCTTTCTGGTTACCCTCTCTCCTTGGCACTCCTTTTCCCTGCAGCCTTCTCCCACCAGTGTTTCTGCTTTTCTCTATGAGCCAAAACTACAGTAGTGTAAGGGTTGACAGAGAAGCAACAGCATTAAAAGAAAGAAGAAAGGTAGGGGAATGATCTTCCTACAGAAAAAGAAAGAGGGACTGATGCAGGGCTCTTCCATTGTAGCAGGGAGCCCTAGAGGAGCCATGTTTCCTCCTTGCCCCCAAGTGCTTGAAAGCAGAATGGACCCCAAAGGTACACTTTGCTGGTAAAACAGGCTTCAGCTTTATCTCTTGTTCACATTTTACTTGTAAGTCCTGAAAGGAAACAAAGAGGACCTTAATGTGGTTTTTTTTGTTGTTTTTTTTTGCTTGTTTGTTTGTTTTTTGTTTGTTTGTTTTTTTTTTCCTTTTCCCTAGGTGCTTTAACAGTTTATATTAAGCACAGTGGAGACAATCAGCATCCCAAGATTGTGGTCCACATGCCTACATATAACTGGAAGGTCTAAGTTCCTGTCTACTTGCAGCTGCTTGACATGAAATCACATTTTTTTGCAGTTCATTTTTCCACAACAATACTTAGTGGGCTGCTATTGGAACACTGATCTCAGTGATGATGTTGGTGTAACGCTGAGGTAACAGGTTGTGTAGATGTGAGCACACAGGACACACAAGAAGACTGAGCAATGCATCTGAAAGTCCCACAGTGCATTACTGTCTGAACCCTTCTTTTCTTTTGGCTCAAAGCTTGCTTTCTGAGGTATGTTTTGTGATAAGACTCTAACTGACATACCAATGAGGCAAATGGTGGGTGTCGCCATGTGGCAATCAACATCACCATGTGAACATTTGAAAGCATTTCCTCCAGAGCTGTTTGCCCCAGGAAGAGAGTGCTCAGGAGTGTTTACTGGTGGAAGATCTGGCCTGTGACCAAGTAGCACCAGCTTGGTATGGGAGACTGGGGAATGATACCATCATATCCTGTGAAAAACAGGATGCAGGTGGGCACCTCTCTGCTCCCTCTTATCTGCTGGCAAGGGCTGGGAGATGGGAACAAAGGAGTTTCTGCTGAGATCCCAAAGCCAGAAGCTGCCACTCCAGAGAGAGCTGACTCAACCAATTTGGACTTATAAATAAGTTCGTACTGCTGTTGGAGGTGGTCGTCAACCAAAGCAGTCATCAACCGAACAACAAGCCCTGATGACCCATCACCCAAGATCAACATCTGCGCTACAAACAACACTGGACCCCTGGTGGTGACTATCTCTCTTGCTTTCTACAAAGACTCCTTGCTTTTTTTTTTTAATCTCTTTTCTATCACCCACCTTCCCTTCCCCATCCCCCTAAGCTACTAGGATTTGTAATAAACTGGTTAGGCTAACCTCATGCTATTAGAAAAACCTCATGGTCATGGATGACCTCATGCTATTAGAAAATCTGTCTATCATGGAAATTTGTCTGCCTTCTTCTGTGGGGAAAAGGCTTTGAATTCATGAAGCCCCTTAGGATTTCATTAAAAATTGAGTCTTTTTCCGCTGCTGAAAGTATAGCTAGAAGACCCTGAGAACAGACATCTTTGTTTTCCATGTTTTTAAATCACTTTCTAGAAGCAATGCTTAAGAAGATTGGAAGAGATTTATACACATCCTTGCCTTTGTGTATAATACATTAGTAATAATGTCAGGAGTGCAACTGGGAAATTTCTATGCCAACTTAGGAACTCCTATAAAATTGTATCTTAAACAGTGTTTTCAAGATCCGCGCTAAAATGCATGGGATAAAAAGAAGAAAAAAACTTGCTCTTAGCTGTTCAAAATCAAGATTTAGTTAAAAATGTCAGTATCAGTTCCAAATAAATCAGTCTTTTATTTCTACTGATGATGGAAGTAGATCATTTCTGGAAGGAAGGTTGTAGAAAATATCATAATTTTACTAAAAGAAGGGAAAACAACCTTTTTTGATTCCTATAGAATACAAAAAACAATCCACTATTTTTTTTTGTATAAACCATCTCAGATACTGAATATATACCCTACAGTTTAACTACTTTTCAAGTGAAATTACACATTAATAGCCTCTTGTAGCTGATAATACTTTTGTCTCACTTTCGATGTGTGACCAGACTTGTGCTTGTAGGATCAAGCCCAGACCTCTGACAGATACTGTCATTGAGAGGAGCTGCAAAATCACATTTTTTGGAAACCATGACTGCAACAAGCATGCATGAGCAAGAGCTCCTGGTTTAGGTGAGATTGTTTTAGGTTAGAGGACGCAATGAGTGGGGCTGCAGGCTGGGGTACATGCAGGTAGTGGGATTCTTGGACACAGGAACCCACCAGGTGCCACGTTTCCCTGCTGTAATGGAGAGCTGGAGCATACATGGTGACACATAGCAAGCCCTCTCCAGCCTCAGACTGAAAATGAGGCTGTCACAGGCCATCTGCCATTTGTGTAGAAGGAAGGTCCTGGATTTGCAAGTGCCTGAGGATAAGGCACTGGGACAGATTGCCCAGACAAGTTGTGGATGCCTCGTGCCTGGAGGTGTTCAGGGCCAGGTTGGATGGGGCCCTGGGATGCACCCTCGTGGGTGGCAACCCAGCCCATGTGTAGCGATAAGCAGGACTAACGCGATGGAAATAGCGTTACAAAAGGTGGAAGGAAAATACAGAGCTCACCCGGATCAGAAGATTTTGGGCTCACGGGGAAAGGCTCCCACCAAGGAGAGATCTCCAGGAAGAGATCCTTCCTCAGGGCCAGTCAGCCCTTAAATGAGGCCTAAGAGGGGTGGAGCCTGGCTCCACCCCTTCTGGTTGCACAGGTGAATTGCCTTCACCTGTGCTCCCAGGGCTGACTGGGTCTTTCCTCCAGGTGCTCAATCAGTGGTTCAGGCCATGACTCAGCAGTTCCCATACAATGAGGCTTTCCGTGCTCTTGAACCTTCTTCAAATGGCATGCAAAGAAAAAATGTTGTAAATAGAAGACAAATAAATTCTACTAAAAGAAGCTGCAGCAGAGAGAATAGTAAGAGGAGCCTAAGAAATTATGAGAGTTCAAGCTACTAGCGCATCTGCTGTTGCAGATGCAACAAACTCTTGGTGTTACATGAGCCACATCTAACAACAGCCAAAAGGCCTATTTCTGAAACTAAAAGTTTCTCAAGAAAACACAGTAAAGGGAAAAATATTTCAGGGTAAGAGAAGAGGAAAGTAGGAGCAAACAAGCTGATATTCTGTTGTTATTCTTGTCCTTTTTATCTCCTGGAAGGGCTGTTTTTGGACCCAGGCAAGATTCATAAACAAAACTAGCTAAAGACAATACTGCAGTCATCACTAACAGTTTTCAGGTCACACTTGTAATTGCAGTGAAAATTCCTTTTCATGCTTCTAAGAAGTATTGGTTTAGACTGTTCAGCTGTGGATGAGTGAAACAAGCATGAACTGATGCTCGTTCCCCATCACATTCCTAGCCTGCTGCAGTCAATAAACATTTGCTCTATAGAAAGAAAATTCCTGAATCTCTTCACAAATTTGGAGATTCATGATATAAATCTGTTCCTGCCTGTACTGCTTAGCCTTTGGCCACTAGCAGTGTTGTACAATACAATGAAATGGAAAAAAAAGAAAAAAAGAAGTAGACCAGCAGCATTCAGCTCCTACCAGCATCCTTTATGGTAGGGAAAAAATGAAGCAGAATACCTGACAATGCTTAATTTCATAGAGTACAATAGAGGCATATAGAACATGGTAATGTGAAAACTACTTAAGCTGTGTCTGTGTCCAAAAGACAATGAAAAGGTTCACAGTTCAACACTGGAATTATCAGAGGAAATGTACTGCCAGCTTCATGTAAAGACAATGGTTTGTCCTCACAAGGAGGCAGCAAGATCCTGACATTTTAGATGCTCCTCATATATCCTATACATTCAGCTGGTTAAAGCTCATTTGGAAACCACAGCTTCTAGGAACTGTAACCATTTGTTTATGAACCAAGTCAAGTCCACTGCTGCTACCACTTGATGACTAATTTCACATATGTATTTTTATCTGTTTCCTAGGAGGACAGCCCCAGGTAAAGCAGCAGCCAAGACTACTGAACCAAGACCACTTACTATACTAAATTACTCATGCTAACATTGCAGCTTGATGTTTCCACATTAAGATTTGCAAGAATGTGAGAGAAAAGCCACAGCTATGAAACATCCCATCAGATTAAACTGCAGCACATCTTGAAAGGATTCAGATGCAAATGCAAGGCATAACACATGAGCTATCCACAGTTCCTGTTAACCAAATAAGACAGTTGAAAGCTTAACCTCTCTTGCAATAACTGAGCCACTTAAACTGTTGTGTCAGATTTTAGTATCTCATGAAAGTGGTACCCACCAAATATTTAAGTTATCAATTCCAAAGTAATTTTGAACAACATAATCCTCAGCAATTCAAACGGGATGCAAACCAACAAATAACTGATGGAGATTTGGTTATATTGCTGACATTTATAGTTTCAATGTATTAATTTTTATAACATTTGTATGTAAAAGCTCGCAAACATGAAACCAGTGATGGACCGGACTTCCCACAACACTTCTTGTATTGTCTATAGTCCCTAAAATTAGCTGTACTTTCTGGAGTTCCTTCTCATTTTGTATGCATCTTAATCTCCCTGGGCTCTCTTCCCAGGTTACTAGCCATACTTTCAAACTCCTGGGAATTTCCACCTATCCAGGGGACTCTGTTGCCTGTATCATCTCTTTCTTTTCTGCATGCCCCTCAAGATCTTAATTATTAAGAATAAAGTCAGATTTGGAAAAAAACAACAACAAAAACACAACACAGACTAGAAGTTGTACTGATTTAAATTTTCCAGCTTCTTTCCTCAGCAGGAAAACAATAATGGCAACAATAATTAAAAAGAAAACCCAAACAACCACAGTTGTTGTAAATAATATTCTCTATTCTTATTTTGCAGTTCAATTAGTAAGGTTTCCTCTTGTTTTTTCTCGGAGCACAGTGTCAATCAACAGTTTCTTCTTTAACATCTGAAGAAAAACAGATTATTAAGAAAACATAATCCTCACATGACCTAGAATTGCCTGAATTAATTCCAAATATTTCACATTGCAAAATTAGACAAACATCCTCCTTCAACTCTTTACAGCAAATCTAGAGCAAGATAATTTTGTCTCTAAAGTAAATGTTTTATTTTAATTTCCCAGATGACTTTTCAGAATAAGACATTATCCCTTCCTCTCTTCTTTCTAGAGAAGTTCTGCCTTGAAGGGACATGTAGAAATAATCTTGTGTAGCTGCTCAGCTTACAACAGAATAAGTCTGACACAAGACAGAACTTTGCCGTCTATTTTACTCATATCATTTATTCCTCATTTCTAAAAGATGAATCTGAGAACCAGCTATTGGAGATAATTGGGCCAATCTTGGACAGGAACCCAAAAAAAGAAAATTCAATTCCCATTCATGCCACAGTTCTGCTTCCACAACCCCATAACAGTACACAAAAGAGCTATTGCTGTCTTGGAACTCTTTCCTTATTTCATCTCCATTCTCATTTAAAAAAATTAATTAAAAAAAAAACATTGACTGTACTTTTCATTACCAACAATACTCTCTTCCTTCCTGATGCTGCTCCCTATTTCCTCTCCTTCAGCAAGTGATGTCAACTCTGATTCTTTTTGGTGGTTCTGGTACGAACTTTGGTCTGATGGTATCGCTCCCTTTTGTTTTCCAGTATGTGGCACGGATCCTAGTGTTGTTCCATTGGGCACTTGAAGGCAAGATGGAGAGGAGGGCAGGCAAGGCAGCTGCGTGTACAAAATCTGCTCTATGAAATACTGTCCTCCTGCTGTGCTAGAAAATGCCGTTTGAGAGCGCAGCTGATGCAAGAACATAGCTCCCTGCATGGAGCAATCATTCCAGGGGACTGCCTGATAGGCAGTGATGCCCACTGAGTAAAAAGCAAGAATGGAAAAAATCACAACAAGGAAAGTAGGATTAAAATCGTGTGTATATAAAAATGCATGTTTTGCTACTGACAATGTACTCAGTGCAAAACAGTGTTACAGTTATTCCTTAATGCTTGCTGCAATGAAGCAGACATCACACAAGTATGAAGATTAGTTTTGTTGTTTACACTGGAGTCTACCTATCCAGAACATTTCTATTAAGAGAAAAACCCCTCAAGCAATAGTATTACTACAACCTAAAGAACACGGGTGTATGTAATGATATTAGAGACCCCTTGTCAACAGTTTACGGGCGTTAGGCCCGATTCCGTGACGAAGGGGACGGGGGACCCACGGGCCCACGTCCCGGGAAAAGGGGAAAGGGGAAAAGGGTAGGGAGATGGCCCTGAGAGCAAAGAACAGCGGCAACAATCTGAGGAGAAACAAACTAATTTACTAAATAAGATATCGGAATGCAAAACAACACACTATAATACAATATAATTACAATTAAAGCTGATAAATCCAATGCAGAGAGAGAGAATGTCCCAAAATCATGGTAGGCCTTACTCTACTACCAACGATAAGACGGCTGGGGAGCGAGGTGCTGCCAAGACGAGAGACGGTGGAAAAAGGGACTAGGTCTCATGATCCGCAAGTTTTTATACTGCGAGCTTTTATCTTTTCCCTCTGGCTGGAAAATGGTAACAGAGGAGCAAAGTACAGTGGGGAATGTAGTAGTCCTTCTTTTCTGAGAACTAGGTACGTCCACTACATGATGTTATGATGTGGAATACCAATAACCGAAAATCATAAAACCATGACATCCCTCAATATTGTGTTTGGTTTTTTTTCTCCACTCCAGTTTTCCAAGTGAGCTCTGCAAAGCATGAGCTGGATGCTTAATCATCACTTTGATTTATGAAAGCTGCAATTCAGGAAGCTTGAATGTTTGTTTGTTTAATTCATATGTATTAATACAGCTAAATTGTTCACTTGGTTACACGCTGAAGTAAAAATTTATGGCGTATCCACACGGACAATTTGGTTCCCTCCCCACTGCACTCTCTGGCCCCAGTTATCCACTTTGTATAATAGTCACAGGATCCCTCCCTTGAAGGAAAGAGCCATGCCACTGCTAATTCACTACCTGTTATGCTCCAGACAGAATTAAGAAAAAAGTGAGCATCAACTCTGAGACTATTTCTTCAGCAATCCTCCTTCATCAGTACTAGGAAAGCTTATACCTTTACACATCCCTTTATGCTTGCATGACATGCTCTAAGGCACACAACACACGCTTCTTGCATCATACAATGAAAATATTAACCTGATGTGCTGGAATACATCCCTCTCATTACTTCTGACATTTCAAACTGAAAAACTACAGAAAATAATAATTATACCTTACATCCAAAGAGTAGAACTAGGCCAAGTGCAAGATAGAGTTGCTGCCAACCTGCTCTAGAAAATGTTTGTCATAAACAGTGAGCCAGCTTGCACCAGTCACCCTGTGAGTCAGATTTTTTCCTTGACAAAGTCTGCAAAAATGATACAGGAGCAGCATCTGTAGTCTGAAAGCATTTTATTCTCTTATTTGATGAGAGATGTTTTTTAGACTGATTTTAATTTAACAAACCTGACAGACAAAGTAAATAAATTGCAGTAGTCTTATCTTTTGATTGTACCAGGACTTGAACAAATTCAGAATACAAATCACTGACACAAACCTATACCAATATCGCCATTTCTACCTGGTTACTTAGAATAAAGCAATTCAGCATAATTTTCTAGGTGGTATCACAAATTCCCATCAGAGATTAAAAAAAAGAAGCCATAACAAAATTCTCATGCCCCCCCCCATCTCTGATTGTCTTTCACTGTACTACCCTAAGATACATAAAGTTCTTTCAAAATGATCTCTGGGGAAGCCCAGCAGATTTGGAACCCCATTTTTCTTGTTTCCTACAACTACTCAGTTTTCTGTGACACCTTTTTATTTCTCACTCTTGACCACTACCTTACACAATAGGCATGTTAGTTTGCTCAGTATTCTTCTGAAAAAGGCAAGTTGCTCTCCAATTCAGATGAAACCACTACAGTACCTAATGTACACACACAGTAATATTCTCTCTTAACATGTAACCTAAGAAGTAAATTTGGATTCAAATTAATGGGTCACAAACACTTAAGAGAACAAAAGATTGTGGGGAGGGGAGAAAAAGATAGGCAATATGTATATATTATGCATGTATATGCACATTCCTTCTTCCTCTCAGTCATCAGTGAAAACACCGATCACCCTGAGGCTTTCAGGTGACACTTACTCTTGAGGAGTCAGATGTCAAGATTTCAGAAATTTACCTGAGTTTTCATTCTGCTGCTGTAAAACAAGTTGTTCCCCCACGTGGTTTTGTACATAGGCCTTTGCAGCTCCTGCTGCCCTATAGGTTACCATTCCACTGCTACCAGATAAGGCAAGGAAAGCTGCATTGGACTCGGTTGGTGTTGTAGAAGTGAGGTGAACACTGGAGACATTGCTGGGTGGCTGAAATGGCAGACGGTGGAACTGGGAGTACTGGTGCTGCTGGGGATGTTGGGACAGCTGGTAAGTTCCACCCTGGCTGCCATACTGACAGTATGGGGTCTCTAGACTGCCTGTAAACTCCAGCTGCTCAGGGGAAACCGGTGAACACAAGCTGCGGAGAGCAAGAAGAGAAGCAATTCAGAGTTCAAAGTAGGGTCAACACTGTACAGCACCTTGTAAAATATTCAACTGCTGGTTTTTCACCCTTGACAGCCATTCAAATCCTTATCTGACTCCAACTCTTTCTTCCAAATCTCAGGCACAGGAAAAAAGAGAGCTTTAACAGCAGGATTCTCTAACATAGCACATTGATGGGGACTACCTTTCAGTTCTTCCCACTTTCTAAGGCACACACCAACACTTAATGCATCACCTCTCAAGGATGTGCTTCTGAACTTCACTTCCACTTGATATGCATGCAATTACTATGGATATCACTTTTCTGAAGTGTATAGTCCTACTACGACACGATACTCTTTTTCATACTCCATATAAAAGTTTTGTTTTCTTTTGAATTCTTGGTTATGCTCCCCATTTATTTCCTTGTCCCATGTCCCAGCTTCGCCCTCCCAAGGTTCACTTTCTTTGTCTTCCTCAAAGAGAATCTCATCTGCTCCTACCCTTGATTCTGGATGCTATAAGTGAAGGCCTCCTTGGAGCTGACTTCCTGACTGGACGAGCTGCATTCACTGTTGGGTGCATCCAGCATGAAGGGAACAATGTGACTAAAGGGGCTGAAGGAAAGACTGAGAGGGAGGCTGGCCCTGCGAATGGGTGGAGGGCTAGGAAGGCTGGGGAAGCACTCCACCCTGCTGGAACTGAAGTCAAGCTGCAGCAATGCTTTTGTCTGAACTGCTTCGCAAGATGCCATCATTCCTGTCACTGAAGAGCCTGTGAATGAAAAGAGAGACTGTCATACTAAAAAGGTGTAAACATAGGATTGGTCTAAGAAAAGTGGTAAAACAGAAAGGCAAGATGCCAGTGAAGGAGGGTAGGTTAACTGGTGTGAATAAAAGCGAACAAGTAGCAGCATTGCTTCTGGGAAGAAAAACAAGTAGTAGCAAGCTCTCTGGATCATACAGTTATGTTTGTTAGTTAACTAAGATTATGTTCAGGATTTCAGTCTCTGCATACTAGATTTATTCAGCTCTCAAAAAGGCAGCCAAATGAAAATAAGTACTTCATGGAAAAAAGACAAGATCCCCTAGCCTTCCTCCATGTCTATTGTCCTCTGGGAAGATAATCTGTGCAGCACATTCCTCTTGAAAAATTCAGTTAGTTTGAAAGAAACAAAAAGCATGTCTTCGGAGATAGACCATCTAGGCTGTGTTTTAAAAACAACTTTCACTCCTGATTTGGCCTTTGATGAGTCATGCCAAAAACTAAAAAAAAAAAATAAAAAACTAAACAAAAACCCATAGATGTCAGCTGAAGGGCCTTCAGAAAAGGAAGCTGGGAGGTGGAAAAGCACACCCAACATATTTCAGTTGTTAGTCTTGTTTAGTGACCTGTCTCTTCTGTCTTAGCAGTTTCTTACAAAGCCACCTCTGGTGAAGGAGGACATGATAGGAAGAGAAAAGGTCATAAGCATGTATGCTGGTGATCCAGAACAAGAACACAGATGTTCAAGAATTTTTGTATGTGCTCTTCAAGAACTTTGTATGAGAACAGAATGTTCTTCTATTAATTGAAACAGCTAATTATTTCTTTTTAGAGAAATGTAACTATCTTCAGGTATGTAGGACAACTGAAATGATTTTTTCAAGACTAGTTAGGCTGAACCAGATTAAGAATGAGCAGAAATGAGAATATAACACAGATATTATTATTCAAGCAGAAATGGTCTATTTCCACACACGGCAGTGCACTCAGGGAATGCTATGGTAGTGCAAATAATTTACAGCTGTATTTCACCCTCACAGGCATAGAGGGGAACATCAGATGCACTCTACCAGGTGTAAGCTAAAGGCCTTTGGCATAAAACCTAAACATAATACAGCTGCGGCTAGAATGAGCAACTTTTACAGAATTTTGGAATGCATGTCCAGAGAGCTAATCAGATTCCACTTCAATCATTTTCAGCTCCATTTCTAAGATTCCCCAGCATTTATCTTACTGTATCTTTCTGTATGTTTTTTTTTTTCCTCCAACTCACTGCAACTATGGAAAGAGACAGCTGGGATATTTCAGTGAAAACTTGAATAGCCCTGAGTTTGGGATAATTTCAAAAACAAGATCAAGACCTAGAATGGCATCTCTGAAGCATTCACGCTCCCAGGCAATTCTCAGTGGTTTAGTTTGCTATTTGAATATACTCTTTCTCCATTTCAGGCAGCCTTTATGTTGCATGTACATATTACATTCATAATTCTTTCGACATAGCATACAGTCCAAAGTTTGTAAAACAAAGAAGTCAAAACAACTTTCGGTTTCATAACAAGTCAAAATAGCTTAGGAAGAAATGGAGCTGAAGCTCTGTTTTCATTTACAAAAGCCTTCATTTGTAAAGGCCCAGAATACAATATTTTGAGTAAACTTTATGAAACAGTAACCATACAGGGCAAAACTTATCTGAAAAACTGTCTATTTCCAGATAAATTTTAGTTCAATAATGACAGTACAATTAACTATTTTGAAGCTGGCCTTAGCCTTGCTCAGGACAAATGTGAGCAGTGTTAATAACATATCCCAGAAAAACAATTCTAAACCCACTTCACACATAATGAGAAATATGCTCCGTTTTGTTTTTTTTTAAATATTCTAAACACTTAGTACAAATAACCCTTGTGATCATGACATTAGAACCCTAAGTAATGTCTTTGCTGCAGTATAGCTGCTTTCTCAGCATCCTGGCAGAATTAAGAGACCCATTCTTTAAGTTTCCAATGAATGAAACAGTCTTAAGTTAAAAGGAAAGAAAAAGATGTGAAGGATATGTATATGTCTCTCAAGATGACTGTTTTCAGTCTTGCACCAGACTTTAGGGGACTGATTTTTATGCTACAGATGTGTCCGTGAACTTAAAACTGGGCATGGTTTCAACTATGAGACTATGTTTTAGGGATCTGCTTTCACTGCTGTTATCAGATCACCTCCAAAATAATTGGTATTAGGGTGATATCTATCTGCTTTGGAGCTCTTTCTCCCAATACCTGCCATAGATTACTTTCTTAATCAAGCACATCATGCTAACTCCAGAAGGCCTTGGCATGAGACAACTGTCACAATTCTGGCAGATAAACAAGCAGCTGCTCGCAGACTGTTCAGTAGGTCTGGGGAACATGACTAACTTCTCAAAAAGCACAGTGTTGGGTACAACACAGATGATGTTGAGCAACCAAACTAACCTCACACGATGTACTTACACTAGAACTGCTTTCTCAAGCATCGAGAGTTCAGCAAAAGGCTCTGTTACTGTGAGTCTCAATCACACACCATCCAATCCAGTTTCTTATAATAAAACATGCCTGTGTAATTGTAATCACAGTATTTAGTAGAACATTAAGGGCCATCATAAAGCATTTCACATATGCAATCTCTTCCTGAAATTATTATAAGTTCTGTGAAAAATATATGCTCCCACCACGTGTCCTCAGCAAAACAGACACATGAAAGAAATACTTCCTGAAAAACCACCAAGGGAAACAAAAAAATCTTAAACTAACAGAGGCATAGAATGTAGCTTTTATTTCTATGGGGGTAAATGGTTAACTGTATATAAGCTGACAAACAGCTTCTGAAAAGTAGGCATCAACAGCTAAATCACCAGAAAATCTCATAAAATACACAAAATTATCCAAAAATACATACAACTGCCTGTCTAGTTTTGCTCAAGGAACTGCTATAACTGGAAGTTTACATGCATGGCCAGTGCTTATCTGCAGAAACACGTTCTTGTTTTTATGTAAAAGGCATTTCATGCCTTTACATGCATCCAAACTTTCCATAACATTAAGGAAGCTCAGTCCTACTCAGAGACATTCAAGTTTCATCTCTAAGAGGCCATCGCTAAATCACTAAATCAGAATAATATAATTGTCAGAAGTCTCAGACAAACTGCAAACGAGAAATATCAAACATATACATACATGTTACTTTGCTTAAAGCATGCTACTAATCTAGCAAAAATGCAAGAATAGAATTCTAAGAAGGCAAGCTCAAGTAAAAATTTCTGAAGCATAATCGAATCTTTTGATTTTGTTGTTAGCTGTGCTATCAATAACTGACAGAAAGGAAAAATATCTCAACTACAACTTGCTGGCATTTTTAACCAGCTAACCATCTTTTTTGGAGAACTGTATCAAACAGTGAGACAAAAAAAAAATCATAACCACTGTCTAGAGAACAAGGAAAAACAAAGGAAAAAAAGGCACTGAGCACTTTACAGAAGTCAGTTAACAGGTTGTAGTGTTCTCATGCACATAAATAATTTGCTTGTCCAGTTGAAAGTGGCGAAACACTGCTACCAAGGAAAGCATCTGAACAATCACTCCATTGGGCCAGTCTCTGAGCACAACTGCACCACTGCATGTGTCACAGATTATTCTGCTGAAATCTGCTATGAGTTGTTTCCACTGAGGCCACTTTTATTAGTCTTTGCTTTGTGAATTTATAATTTTTTATTCATTTGTTCACTCTTCTTTTGCTTCTTTTACTTTGCATGTTATCCTATCCATGTTTTATCTTCTTTTTCTGAAGTCTTCTAAGAAAAATGGTGAGCCCTGGATAGCTTCGTTTATGAGCAAACTTATTTCTGAATGAGGATGAATGGGTCTGCCTATGCAATTCTAGATGAGAGGAAAAAAAAGTCTCACTTGTCATGGTTGTGATATCCTACATCTAAGATACAACTTTAACTGAAGGTTTTCCTGTGAATGGGATATGCAGATTTCTCGCCTGTGAGAACTCTAATAGCAGTCTTTTCCCTGAGAAGGAACAGTAACTTAAATCTCTACTTTTCCTGGGTAACAATTTTCCCGTGGCTTGTAGGAATGTAGCTTTAAGATTGGAAGGAAGGGTGGATTTTGTAAACAGTGAGTTCAGCCTGTGTGCATATCATTACACATAGCACACTCCTCCCTCCCCTCAGGAAACCAGGATAAAAAGAAAAAAGAAAAAAAACAGTCACTGAACTTCACAGTTCATGCTCACTAGCGAAGCACGCTTATTTTCTGCAAAGTAATTTAGAAATGGTAATATTATTTTTGTCACATAGATATTTATTTGGAAAGTATTTTCCAGCCCTAGATGACAAACAGACTTCATTACTTCTTGTTCAGCTTGATTTAAAGAGAATGAGAATTTTATTCCCTTACATACACCTAGTAGATTAAGGTATATTTTCATCTTCACATGTCCTTAATACTGAAGATACTAGAGTTTCAGACAAGTAGAGGAAGCATGTATTTCATAAAAGATAGATTTACACACAGCAGCAAGTTCAAAGGATCTGGGGAGTAAAAACCCATAAATCTTTATCTTGATTTTTTTTTCACATCAAGAATTGCATTCCAGTGTGCAGATTCCCCAGAAAGAAATTGCTCAATATAGACAGATGACAAGATCGTATCCCTGAATGAAAATTTATTTCTCCAACAGATATACTCTTCTCTTGATTAAATAGCATGTCTGCAAATGTACTTTAGGAACCAGGACAACTATACTTGTTCTGCAGACAAGTATAGAAATAAGAGGATCTTTGCTTTGTTTCCTTTAAATCAATTATTTTTTCAGAATCTTGGTCTTTAACTAATTAAGTACAGGACTCAATTGTCTGCACCACTTCAACATTCTGGAAAACAGCAAATTATTCAAATACTTTTTACCATGTTTACTCCACTGCAAGAAGCAGAAAAGCTAACAGTCATATTGTTTAAGGAGCTCATAGAATTGATTATGCAACAGAATTGCTGATATCAAGAAAGTATCTTTAGTAAGTATCTCTCTTTTAACACATATAGTTATTTATTGACATTCCAAATTTATTTATAGGCTCTTAAAGTTGCTTTTTACAATGTCAAAATTTATTCCACAGGTATCAGTACTATTAAAAATTCATTAAAGATTTTGAGTCATATTAGAAAGTGATCCACACAGAACTGCCCTTAATACTGAAATATATATTATAATATCTATAACACACATATATTATATATATGTTATATATATTATATAATACATATAATTATAATTATATATTATATTATATATATAATTATATTATATAATATATATAATATATAACATATATATAATATATGTGTATATATTATATATGATATATATATTATATATATAATACATATAATTATAATTATATATTATATTATATATATATAATATATATAATATAATATATATAATATATAATAATATATATATTATAACTATATATTATATATGTGTGTTATATATCTATTATAATATCTATAACACACATATATTATATATATGTTATATATATTATATAATACATATAATTATAATTATATATTATATTATATATATATAATTATATTATATAATATATATATAATATATATAACATATATAATATATGTTATATATATTATATTATATATATATTATATATATAATACATATAATTATAATTATATATTATATTATATATAATTATATTATATAATATATATAATATATTATATATATTATAACTATATATTATATATGTGTGTTATATATATTATAATATATATTTCAGTATTAAGGGCAGTTCTGTGTGGATCACTTTCTAATATATCTATGTATGTATAAGTATATATAGAATACAATGAGGGTCAGAAACAACAGCATGAAATTCAAATGAATTAGTTATACTGAAGAGTAGGGAATTTCTGTACCACATGCCAGCACATCTATTGCTTGAGATATCCCTCCCTAAGGAAGTCATGAAATCCACATCATTTTGGAAATATTTTCAAGTTATGCCAACTTGGAAAAGTAAATGTATTTATGAAATAGTTTAAGGAACATTCCTGTCTTCAAGGAATGCTCCAATATTCTACACATGAATACATAATTTAATAAACCCTCTCTTTTGTTGCCATCAACAAGTTTAAATGCAGCTCAGGTAGAAAACTGATCTAACAGCACAACTCACTGACTTCCAACAGCACTGCAACAGCAATTAAACTAGGCTATATGCTTGAGAACTCACATAGTCTCACTTCCTCAAGGTCAAATGTATATTTGCACTATTTATAATGTCTGGGGAAGTAATACACACACACACACGCACACCTTGTTAAGATAGAAAGGTATGGAGTACCTGACAAAAATCTCACATGATGCACCTTCCTCACAAGCTCACTTCATTACAGGTTGCAGCCAGAAAACTATCGTCTAAACTAGAATGTGGGATTTGTACTTTTGCCCCAAAGAACACATAATATCCAGAATAATACTTTCATCATCACGTAGAGAAGCACCTCCAGCTGCACCAGTTATCATACAACCACAACAGCAGAATGTCTAATCACATATCCTTATGAGCTCATATTCAGAATTCCTTGCTGGGCAGTGGTACAACATGAATGAATAAGAACAGTACATCCAACTGTAGCACTACTGCAGAGGCACCATCCAACATAGCCATTAACATGATTAGAAGGAAACTGTTAAATCTGGTGTCACTTTTTGGACATGACATCCCTTGAAGTGTCTGAGAGCCTCCCAACATCACCAAAAATAACTGTAGAATATTGCACTGATATGGGTCTCACCTGAGGAGGAAGAAAGCAATGCAGAGTGCTCACTGAGCAGGCTGGAGCAGTTCCCAGCTGTAGTGTTTACACTTAATATGGCAGACTGGTCAGGCAATGGAGGCATTGGCAGAAGAGGTGCCCTGAAGTTGGACATAAAAGGTATGAACTTGAACTAGAAGACAATGCAAGACATTACCACAAAATACACACTTTTTTTTAAACTATCCTACAACAGGTAGATCCTAGATCATTAGATCAGTAAACACTGACTTATGAGTGCAAGGAGGCAGCGCAAGGGACGCTATCAACCAATATTTGGGGAAGCAGTCCGAGACTATTCATGTGGAAAGGACAGGCAGTAGGGACAGTGCAATGAAGTCAGTTGGGTGGTCTCCTATCTGTCACTTAATGGTTCTGTTTTCATTCGGTCTTAACAACAAGATTCTCCTACCAGATTGCCATAAACACCACCCTCTGGAGACTTCCTTTTTTCCACCCCCTCCTTCCCCTGAAAGGCTACATATCTTTTCACTTATTCCTTTTTCTCTCAAATGTAAATGTTCCCCACTCATCTCTGAAAGGTGCTATTTTTCATCTCTTCAGAGAAGCCCATGTCTCTGTGAAACTGTTACACGCAAGCAGCATTTCCATCACCAAGTGAAAAATCCATGAAAACGTAAAGTGGTGATGGAAGGCGGTCTGGGATAAAAGGTTTCCTGTGTGCACACAAAAGGCCTGAACAGCACATAAAAATAAAATAAAAATGAAGGAGTGATTCCACTGATCCTTTCTATCCAATTCTCTGCTCTTTACATGGCTTCAGCAAAAAAATAGTGTGCTCAAAAGCTCTCCTAAAAGGAGCCACTACAACAATTTTCCAGAAACGTGTCTGACTGGAGAAAACAGAAGGGCAATAAACTTTCGCCTCTATGATCAGCTCTCCATGACTTGAACATAAAGGTCAAAAGTGACAGGTGAAGATTTAATTCATTAGGTATCTATTGTGGAGAAATGAGAAAACAGAGCAAGTCCCTCACCCACAACTCTCTGACCCAGCATGGACTGACAGAGCCGCTGATGTTGAGTATTTTTTGCCACCTTTGGCATTCAACTTCTCTGTTTTTCGCCACTTTGCCCTGCGATTCTGAAACCAGACCTGATCAATAGAAAGAAACATTCAGAGAGGAATGATCTACACACGGGGACACAGGCAAAGAAACAGCAATGACTGACTCCATGCTTCCCCAGGTGAATCCAGAACTCTTAAAAATTCTTTCTTCCACAGAGCATCTGCAAGATTAACCTCTCCTCCCTGCCTCAGTTCCTCCCCCTGACATTTCTCTGGCACAGATCCTACAGTCACTGTTACCCACACAGCCATTACCATGATACGCTGTGGTGTCACCCCAACCACAGCTGCTATCTCTCTCCTCTTCTCATTGTCAGGGTAGCGGTCTTCCTGGAACATCTTCTCCAACTCTTCTAGCTGCTCTAGAAATAATGCATTGTTCAAAAAGAGAGAGGTGGAAACAAACAACAATGACAAAAGTCATTTAAAAAGACCCCCCCCCCCTTTTTTTTTTTACTGTAGTTAAAAATACAACAACATAAGTGGTATTTTCTTAAAAGCAAGCCACAAAAGTAATGTCTCCTTCCACAGTATAACAAACAGCATTGCTAGCAATAGTTCAAACAGAAACACTTGGCAACTTCTAACTGAAGAATTTCTCACACCTCTAATAGTGCAGAATGCATAGCAAATACTATTCAGAGCAGTTCAGCACCTCCATGCTGTGCCTTCAGTATGATGTAAAAAACATTAGTGCCATTATCACTACAAGTATCACTGTCTGCCACTTGGTTCCCCATTATCTACCTGCATTATAGAAGGTGCGTGTCTTCTTCTTGACTGGTGGTAGAATTTCTGGATTCTCAGGTAGATCTTTTTTCTGCTTGTTCTCACCATGGCTACTTCCAGATTCCAGGAATGAAGATACATTGTAGGATTCCTGCGCTACAGTACTGGCTGAAGTGCAGAGCACTGACCTGCAAGTAGTTGGGCCATATACATCCTCTAACAGTGCTAGCCTGCAGAGGTCTCCAGAGATTGCACTAGATGCTTTCTCAGCACACATTCCACTTATGCCATCATTTTTTTTCTTCTTGGCCTCCTTTTCAGTCACATCAGAGTAATAACCTTCATGCTGTTTGAGTGAACCTGAATTATCTGTGGGTGCCTGTGCAAACTTAACCATGCGAAGAGGAAGCACAGAATTTGTGTTGCTGTGGAAATCTGACAACTGCCTGCACACTGAGGCAAGGTTGAGTGGTAGGGACGTTGAGTTTTCAGAAGTTGACCCACTTTCCTGCAGCATGCAGTAACTGCCACCTTCCTCCTTCACAAGGCTGGTCTTATCTTCTGTACCCAGGGTATCCCCAACTTCTTTTATAGTTGCATGTTGGGATGTAAACAATGCATTGCACACTGTACCATGTCCACCAAGAGAATTAGCATCTACCACAAAGTGCTCAGTTTTCAGTGTTAAGCCCTCTTTCCTGTCCTTGCACTCTACAAGGAATAAATAAATAAACAAAAAATAAATGTCCCCAGACTGACTCATATGCATGATTTCTAACCCAGGTGTGCCTAGATAAGTTTCAGTTATGGGAGAGGGAACACTGCACTGTAAATTAACAGTGAAAAAAAAAAGACAAACACACTTCGAGAGTTCAAAATGAAGACTGTGACCAGGATAACAAAAGAAAAAAGAATACAATATGGTCAACGTAGAGATATCTAAACTTCTGAGCCTAGAAAAGCCTTATCTTGTGAGAGAGAATGCCTGCAAAAAAACAGTCAACTGCAAACTCTAGTATGAGTTAATACTAGACACAAAAAATAAAGCTGCATATAATAAACAGTAGTACTTATAAGGAAAAGAGCACTGTGAATAACATAGGTCTTTGGAATAAGGAACAAAATAAAAATCAGTGACGTATCAAGACATCAAATGACTCCTTACTAAAATAAGCAAAAGACAAATGAAAGCCAGATTCTGGTCTATTCTGTCAGCAGTGATTATCTGATAAATGGCACCACTTTTTGATTATAGAGGTTTCTATTTCTATCATAGTGAAGTTGATCAAAGTAAAAAGAAATGAATTCTATGAACATCTATTAACTGACTTGCATTAGCTTTCTTCAGCTTCAGACACAACAGTAATGAATAACAAACCTAAGGATGGACAATGAAGAAGGTATCTGAGGACAAAAATAGATGAAGAAGTCTGACCAAGTTTAATAAAAAGCACTGACTGCACTATGCTAATAGAGATCAAATAGCAGAAGATAGTTAAGAAACAACACAGCAAGAAAAGTAGTCAACTATTACTTTAACAGAATAAAAAAAATAAAATGTGATCTTTTCCAGCTGGGACGAACATCTTCAAAAATTCCTACTGATTGTCTCAGAACGCTTTCAACTAATTTTTACTTTTATGCATGCATTGGTATGTGTTTACATCACAAAACATGTTTCAAAGTCTTATGCCCATTCCTTGCATCTGCAATAGAGAGATGGATCAAAAGCAGGGATTTTTGCAATCACCTGCAGAAATAATCCTTTCATCAAAAAGAAAATCTACCACCTCTATTTCTTAGACACAAAGCAAAGACTTGACAAGTAACTTGATATCAACAAGAAGAGACCTGAAATGAAAGTAAAACTTGGAAAAAAAAATATAGACCTTAACAGTAACAACCAGAGAGTTGCCAATCCACTCCTTCTTCCATCATTGCAGCAACAAGAGACCCGATTGAGCATCACATTTTTTGGATAATCTTAGAAGACACCTTAAGTGACTAGGTTATATCATACTAGTGGAGCCTGGAATGTCTGAAGTTGCATGAGCAAGAAGCAAATTTGTCCTCTTCCTCACAGTCACCTCCTCAGAATTTTCTAGAATAAAGTTAATATTTGCACAGCAACAGGAAGATTTTTAAGGCTGCTTTGAGTGTTTGGTGCAAAGCAACCTGGACATGCAGGGACAAACATGAACTTCACAGAGCCATTCGTGCAACTCAAAGAGGAAAAGAATTGTCTTGAGGGACATAAGCACCACCAGCCTGGAAACCCTGAGGCAGCAGGATCCCATTAGGGAGCTATAAAGGGAAGACCAACAGCCTCCTCTCCAGTTTGCCCTGTGCTTTTGCAAGCCTTGAGACTCCAAGGCCACAAAGACACTGAGCTGACAGCAGCCCATAGCCTCCAGACAGCACACCGGATAACATAGCAGCTATCCCTGGGGCAAGGGCTCTTATCACCTTTCTTGCAAGTACCGGTCAAGGTTTGGCAGGACCACCACCCAGGTAACAGCCTGGAGGAAACGATAGGGTTGTTATTTTCTCCGGGGGCTGCTCATTAGGCTCATTGCCGGGTGCCTCCTGTCCGATGATTAACATGAGCTGCTATCGTATTCCTGAAGCCCAACCCTTACCCAGCCCTTTCGGCATTCGTTCCTCCTCCATGCCCACCCCGTCCATCCCGGCTCGACGGCTGCTGTGCGTCCAGCCCACCACAGCAGGGCGCAGCCTTGTTAATGCCCCACCCAGCAGCGAGCCCTATGCGGGCAGCGAGACCAGCCAGCTCATCAAATCCACCTGCGGCGCCAGCGACCCTCTGAGGGAAAAGTGTAACCCAGAGCGCTGGGGTTTTCCGAACTACCTTATCTCAGCCACTCGGCTAGGCAGGGGGCGGCGGAGGCGGGCTACGCCAGTGCAAAAAAAAAGAGGACTCCCGATGGAACCGTATGTAACTGGGCAGCAAACTCGAAAGCCCTGCAGCAGATGAAAGCCAGCTGGCGGTAGGGCAGGGCTCCTACTGGTTGCAAGATCGTGCTCAGAGAGTGGTGGTCAGTGGCTCGATGCCTGGATGGAGTGAAGACTGATGTTCCACACAGGTCTGTAGGGGGGCTGGTGCTATTTAATATCTTCATCAACAACATTGGGATCAAGTCCATGCTCAGCAAATTTGTGGATGACACCAAGCTGCATGATACGTACCCAGAGAATAGGATGCCATTCAGAGAGAGCTAGACAGGCTCAAACAGTGGGCCCAGGTGAACCTCATGAGGTTCAACAAAGCCAAGTGCAAGGTCTTGCACCTGGGTTGTGGCAACCCCCACTATCAGTACAAGCTGGAGGACAAAAGAATAGACCACAGCTCTGCTGAAAAGAACCTGGGCGTACTAGCATATGGCAAGATGGACAAGAGACAGTAATGCACTCTTGTAGCCCAGTTAAAGCCAACCGTATTCTGGGTTGTACCAAAAGAACTGTGGCCAGTAGGTCAAGGGAGGTGATCCTGCCCCTTTACTCTGTGCCAGTGAGATGCTTTGACCCAAGAGTAATTTCATAGTGTTAAACGAGTATAAACTGAAGCATGTGTGGCAGAGTTGTGTTAATCAAGTACAATTACTATGACAGTACAGCTGATTCAGCCAGCAAATGTAAGCTGTGCTGGCTGGAATGTTATTGAAGCTAAAATTATGCTTAATTTCTTAGAGGCATTTAGCTGACCAGGCACAACTCTGATCTTGAAGTAGATAGAACCTCTTAAATATTAAACCAAAGCACAAAAATAAAAAATGACTGCTTTAGAAGTCCTTGTCTCTAATCAACATTGTGTTTACTTATTGAGTGAAGTTTGGTTGATTCTAGTACCTGGCTCAAATAGCAGCTTTTTCTAGTATTCTGAAGAAGAGAAAGAACTATGGAGAATGCTTTCTTTTGTCTTTCTTTAGAAGGAACCAATACAAGGTCTCCAGGGCTGTGAAGTTTTAGATTTTAGAGCAACGTGTCTATTTATGTATTTCAAATTTTTTTAAATGAAAAAAAATGACAGTACTTACAACATTTTATTTTTAGACATGATCCAAGATTTTCCCAGGTTCTCAACAAAGCTTTTCAAATGTAGCTCATGTCTGTATTTCATCACTGTTCTTACCACAGAAAGAAACAGGCATACTTGCCCACTTCTGTGGGTTATCTTTTGAGTTTTTTTTTTCTCATAGCAGCATGGAAATGCTCATTTACTTATATTTTTTGTCCAGATACTCTTTATGTCTCCAAAGGTTCCTGTGAAAGTCATGCTTTTATTTACAGCCCACCTTTTAAGGTAAGTTAGCACTAAGTTTGATTTCTTTCTTCACTCAGGCCACAGTCTTTAATGGCCATCACCATTCTAGCTCTTCCTGTAGCAGCAGTGGGAATGACTGCAAAGGGGAATCATTACAATTGATCCTAACCTAATTTGTCAGAACCCTAATTTAGATTTTTGTCTTGAATCCCTCTCTAGAGGTAGCTTATGTGACATGTAGAATGTATGTCTGGCATTGACAGGAATACTTAATTGGATAGATTGAGAGAATTTGTCTTTCCAGTTGATAGAACATGTTGGGAGAGCCAGAAACAGCAAGATTGGAGCTGCTTTGTAAGTGAAGACCAACCTAGAGTCAGGGACGACTCCAGTATAGGCAGAGGTGGTGTCCTCATGGACCGGAATGCACAGCTAGAGCATCAGAGCAGGGTGATGATAGCAGGGCCCATTGACAGCCTCAGGCAGGGTGAGATGATGAATCAGGACTGTGGTCTGTCCAGAGGCTGCAGTCACAAGCAGAAGGAATTGCAGCCAGAGGCAGGTATTCCTGTCTCTGTAGGCACAAGCCTACTCCACAACATGGTCCTATGTCCTGTGCTTAAGCTCAAAGATACCTCCTGAGACAACAAGGAACAGATTAATTGGTGTAGGAAACCAGCCAGGGTAATAAAAGCCTGCTGGTGCACTTGGAGCCACAACGAGGAAAGAAAGGTTACCTCTTACAGTTCTTCATTTTTCAAAATACAAAACTTTTTTTTTTTTCCTCAGACTTCACCAATCACCGTATCGGTTCATAATGTAAAACATTAGCAGCATTTATAGATTCTTGTTCAAATAATGGCTTTTACTGGGATGTGTGCTGTGATTCTGTGGAGGGGAGGTGTTTAAAACTACATATTTTATGGGTCTTCAGATGGGCTCAACATATAGCTAAAAAGTTCTTGTTTATGCACATAGCTACTTCTTTCTGTACCCACTGTGATGTCAAATAGACTCCTGAAGCTAGTTACACAGGTGACCGGGATATAGACAGCACTAGTGTTTGAGTCCCAGACCCTGCTGACATACAGGAAAAGGTCATTTCTCATTCAGTGTTTTTGTTCAGTGGACCTTCTTTGGAGCTCATCTTAGAGTGTAGAGAATGAGCAGATAAGCTCTAACCTATTCCTGTTGCATACCAATTTTCTGGCTAGGCAGGTTCACCCTATTAAATAATGTAAGGGAGAGATAGTCTGTCAACTTGATTCTGATGAACTGAAGGTGCTAAGAGATATTGAGAAGAATTGCAGTAGCTTAATTGACAGCTCCTTGGCTTTTACAAAGTCTCAAAAAGCATGAAGCAAGTCAGTGGAGATTTTTTACAGATTTTGGAGGCAGGATGGTGCTGCAGCTAAACAATTAGTTAATTAGTTCTCAGCTTCTCACTGTCTCTATCTGAAATGTAAGGAGTCAAAGTAAAACAGGATATAATCACTTAAAAGCATAAGCTGATTATTAAATATTCCTGAACAAAATCCTGACAACAGGGAACATGTATTAGCGAAAGGGAGAAGTTAACCTTTGATACAAGTAGTTAAACAGTATAAATGTTCTATCCCTCACAACAATAGTGTCCTTAACTTTTCCTATCTCAATTAAAATTCTGACAACATACACTGTTTAACTTAAAAACCACCTTAGGAGACTAGGAAATAATATGCCTGCTCGCTCTTGAGAGCAGAAGTTGAAAGAGTAAAGAATTCTTGGTTTATAAATTGTTAACAAGATGACTTCTAATTGAAAATAGCAATATCTATAGCATTCCTCTTCAAGAGGCAGGTAACAAAGATGAAACTGATACAAATATGACACACCTGGGACTGCTTGCATAAGATGATGTTACATGGACACAACTGAAACATCAGTGATCATGATCACATATTTCATAAGGCCTAGATGAGCAGATATTTTGGATCTTTGAACATTTGCAGATCTTGCTGAGGATTACAACTTTTCTTATGTGACTGTGCAGTTTGAGATAGGGCTTTACTTTTGCTCTGAGCTAGGTACCAGCTTCAGTTATTCTAGGCAAGAAAAGTGTATGCATACTGTAGACTGGACCATAAATTAAAAAGACAACCCTAGAATCTTAAGGTTGGAAAAAACTTTTAGATCATAAAGTCCAACCATCAATTTAACACTACAAATCCATCACTAAACCATGCCCTTAAGTGCCTCATCCACACATCCACATATTTAAGAATACCTCCACGAATGATGACTCCACCACTTCTATGGGACAGCTTGTTCTAATGCCTCACCACTCTGTGAAGAAACTTCCTGATATCCTGTCTAACTTTCCTCTGGCACAACTTGAGGCCATTTCCTCGTGTCCCATCACTTGTCACTTGAAAAAAAGTTCAGCACCCACCTTGCTGCAACCTCCTTTCAGGTACTTGTAGAGATCTAAGAGGTTTCCCTCCCCAGAGTCTCCTTTTCTCTGGATTAAACAGCCCTGTTCCCTAACCTCGTATGCCTTGTTTTCTAGTCCCTTCACCAGTTTTGTTGCTGTTCTTCGCAAGCATTCTAGCAACTCAGTATCATTCTTGTAGTTAGGGGCCCAAAAATCCCACAGTACTAGTACAGTAGACCCAAATCCCATCTTCTCTAGGTCATCCTTTTAGCTTACCTTGATACGCTGATGACTAATACCACTAGGGAACCTGCAGCAGCAACTATTTCAGGGCATTCACACAGACTTATACCATAAGGCTCTAAAGATCATTACCACGGCTAGTAACACGTTTTCTTAGCTATACTTAAGGCAGTAATTTGTACTTAATTTAGAAAGGAGCGTTTATGGAAAAAATAAACTAAAATACTGAATATATTTCTGAAAATATTCAGAAAATAGTCAGCTACTCTCATTTAATATGGAAATCTAAAATAAGCAGAAATATTTTTTATTTTAACAGGAAAAGTGCATGAATTTACTAGGACTAAAACTTTTTTTTTTAATCCAGCTACAATTATTGACATAAATAGGCTGAAATAAGCTATACCACAATGTAAATGGGAATTAAAAGTAGAACGTTATAGAAAAGGAAAGCTGGAAATATGAAGATAATTAATTCTTTAAATATATTAAATGCAAGAAAGCTACGGTTTTCTTTGGTGTATTAATTCTTGTATTGATGTAACTAAATGCAGAAACAATATTTTACAGTTGAAGGCATGTCCTCAAATAGGTTGTGCACAAAAGCGGGACTACATGTAAACTGGACTTACAACTGGAGAGTTCTACAAAAAAAAAAAAAAGAAAGAAAAGAAAAACAGAGTCCCTGGCACATATTTTGACTTTATCTACAATGGCTAAGTATCTCAGTGTTTACTATAAGTGTGCAAAATGGTGCATGCAGTACCATATCAGCTATAAGATTAGGAGCAGCAGGAAATGCCCCTTCATTCCAAACACTTAGACATGGTTGTTTTGTACAGGGCAGGTACTAACATGTCAGATCTTTGTAAAAAGTAACTGTTCTACTTTGAGTGGGAGGTAGAGTGAAAAACAGTTATTTCAGATGGCTTACTAGAACCCTGTTTCAGGAGAGAGGTGACTTTTGTGAAACAGATTCTTCAGCTTTATACTTCCTAAGGTGCAGGAAATCATCACAGTAATTTCCAAAACTTTCTGAAACTCAAATGGGTATTCTAACGCTATTGAGGATTCTTAATAGCATGCTAAGACTGAGTTCAACTTAGGTACAATGAAGTGCTGTGCCTTTCAAAAAAACAAGCAAACAGTAGACATGTATGATCAAATAGATCCATTGTTCTAAGTAGAAATTATACTATGGAGATCAATATTCTCAAGACATTAAGAGGATATTCACATGGAAAATACTCATCTAATGTGCTTAGCACCATCTTTCTCAGGAACTCAAAGCTCTTAGTATGCTAATAATAATGAATTCAGCCTTACAACATCCAGTGAGGTAGGTAAGTTTACCACCATTTCATAAACAGAAAAACTAAGGCAGAATTCTGAAGTAATGTGCCAGTGGTAAAACCAGAATACATTTCCAGGAGTCCAGATCCCAGTGCTCTGTACGATTAAAGTCTCTCCCTACTAACACAAAGCAAGCAATACATGCAATATTTTTCCCTTCTGCTGCTGTAATCCTGGTGACAGAAAGGAAGTGAATAATTTTTCCCAGTTGAATTCCCACTTTCTTTGGCGAAAGACATGCAGTTCTATCAAAGTGCTGTATTACACTCTTTGCAGAGGTACTTATTCTGAGAAACAATAGGAAAAGATGGTTTCTCTGCGGCAGAGAGACTGCACAGGTCCAAACAAGGTAGAATTATTTCTTGCAGAAGACTTGCTGCTTAGCATTCTTCACACGTTGTTCTTCTTTCAGGTTCTTCTGTCGCGCATGCTTGCTGGAGATGAGCTCCACGTGTTCTGAGGGGAACCACCCCCTCTCCCTGTCCGAAAGTTTCACTCCTTCCATCCATCCTGCAGGAGTGGGGACAAACACAACATGAGGTAAAATAGGTGAGCATTTTTTCATCACTCTTCCCCCAAACCTCACTCCAACAAAGCCCTAAAGCCCCTTTCAGCTTCCACATAAAGTTCCTTAATGAAGATAAAAAGTCTCTTTATTCTCTCAATCCAACAACCACAAGTGAGAAGCTCCTTCTGAAGCTGGATTGTGCTGTCAAAAGCTTTATGCTACTTAACTTGCTACCCATAATTTTAGATATTGTTCATTCTACTCACCATCATTGCTGTATTGCATAACCATGATGATATCTGCTTTCTCCAAAGCTAGCTCATCATTTTCCCGAGCTTTGTACGTCCTTATGCATTGAACCTGTGGTGCATCTAATACGAGAGGAAAGATCATAATGGTATACAAGAAAGTAACAGTAAACCTCTGTTTATCAGACCCAGAGGAGGAAGAGGATAAGAGACTGCCCAATCACTGAAGAGCAGGGAGATTACAGGTCTTCTACCAAATGAGGAGTAAAAATAAGTAGAATGACTGTCAGAACGTGACACTGAGGAAAAAAACATGAATATGTTTTAATTACATAAAGGCAAATATTCTGCCATGGAGTCATTCTGGGATACTCCACCTTGCAGTGATTCTAAGTTGCCCACCCTCCTTGTTAATAATAGCAGAGCAATCTCACCAGGGCATTCCAGGAGGTCCAGTTCCCCTTGTGGAGGAACCAAAGCAGAGATCCACCTCAGCTTCTCACTACTGAAAAATATCAGCAGATACGTGTCAGGTTTCAGTGTGAGGGATAGCAGTATGATGACAGGAGTGTCTGTGTGCATGTGCGCACACGGGTCCATCCTCACAGGAGGGGTCAGGAAGTGGGTCCTTATAGAAGTAGGGAAAGAACTGGGGAAAAAAAGGGTGGGACAAGGCAAAAACTCCCGCTTTTGCAGGCTGATGGTATGAAATGACGCTGTAGTATTCTATAAGCAGCTGTGATGAGAGAGGAGCAACATGATTCATTAGGGGCTTGTTACGGCAAAAGGATGATTTTTGAGTCTTCCATTCAGCAGTTGTGCTTGATATTTCAGCATGTTGGTAGTTAAGGCACAACTGCCAGGCTTCTAGAAGGTGTCTGGTTATGGCATCAGGATACACTACGGTAACCTTGAGCTAACTTACTGTGTCTCTGTACGAAATAGAAACTCCACTCTCTTTCCCTGGTAATTCTGAAGTAGAAAGAGACGGAAAACATTTTTGTTTGTTCCATGCAGTTTCATCTCACACTTTTCCCCACGCACATCTGAGAAAGCGGCATGATCAAATACAACAAAACGTCCACCCCTGCAGGTAAAGAGGAGGAACAAAAATTGTGAGTATTAAGGTGATGAAGGCTAAGAAGTAAGTCCCTGATGTTAGTAAAGCAAGAAGCTTTTAATGATTCTTGATCTGCTTCAGGCACCATAAGCTTTGTTTTTTCTGGAAATCTGAGAGAGCCAGAGAAGAGAGAGAAGATTTAACAAAAAGGGTAGAAATATACTACCTTTGCAAGCTCTGTCCAGTCAAGGTTTTATTTGATAGCTTACAGCATAATAAAAACACCCACTCACCTTTCCCTCAACCAGCTAACTGCTTTTTCTGTTTCACTAATTTGTACATTCATGAGCCTTCATACTGTCACTTAGGAGGAAATTATTGTTTGAGTATAACTACAATAAATTGCTATTAAAGTGTTTCATATTGTTGAGGTAGACAGAATGGAAATATTGCACTATGAACAATAAAGTGCCTAGTTATATTATTGTATATTTTAATTAAACCTTAGGAATGTCAGATTGCACATACTTACATGATACTCATATAATGCAAGGTTAGGAAAATGGCTTGACAAATGCTGCCACTTGCTGGCAGGCAGAGGGAACGGACTCTCACCAAAGCACAGACCCAGAAAGAGGCAGGCATTTCAGAAGGGACAGCAAGAACTGTGGCTGAAGCACTCACTCCTTTGGCCGAGACAGGAGCAGACAGTCATTGAAGAGATGTAGGTAGATAGGACGGGTAGTGACTTTCCATTTTGGACTTGGGGTATTGAAGTCCAGAGCTGTCAATTCACCACACTTCACAAGTCGCCTTGACTGTGAAACAAGTGGGAATATCTACAAGACAGAAGTAAAAACTTATGTCAAGTGTATGCAAGGAAAAAGGTATCCATGAGTTTTGGATTTTGGTCTTTCTCCAAAGGAGGCATGCTTTCATCTTTTCAGCTGGACCAGGATACTTCATGTTAGAGACCTACAGCTGAAGTCTGACACAAGTGTTTGGTAAGGGAAGCACTGACAAAGAACTGAGCTGTGTAAGAACTGCTGAACCAGAATGTCAATGTATACTGGGGAGGAGAACAAAAGGAAACACAACTGACTTCGTAAGGAAAGGGATGAGAGATATTAGGCTAGAGCAAGGCCCAGGGCATGGGCAAGCTCACCTTGCACTCAAATTCAATCTTCTGGCTGAGGTAGATCAGCTCTTCAGTGCTTTTCATGCGCTGAACATTTTCATTGCAGTCCTTGATGAGCTGCAGAGGAAAATGGGTGATAGTGAGGAGCAGACCTGCCAACTGGAATCAGTACTGTTCTCAGGAACCCATGAAGAATCGGTAAATTACAATTCTTGGGCATCTTCCTGAGAAAAAAAAAAAAAAAGATTCCAGGCAAGCATACTAAGCTTCTCCGTACCTACAGTGACTGTTCTTTCTTAAGAAATTCAGATGAAAACTTCAATGAAGTCTCTGTGATCTCAGTGATCCTTCTGGGTTCCTTCCAACTTAGGATATTCTATACGTATTGTTTTAACTTTAGGATACTGGAAAGGATAGTAGAGACTTCTCTCTCCTTTCAGGTGACAGAAGTTTAATTGCTGGTCATTTGTATGGAGCTTTTATTTGATGCTCCACTGTACACACAGGAGGATGATTAGATAAACATAAGACCCAGATTTTTCACAACCCAGAGCATGTTGCAGTAACTGTGAGGACTAGACACAACAGAAGTATTTCAGTCTTAAAGCTGCCTACATAGCTGTCTGAGGTGATACAGGGCAGATGCATGTCAGTGTCACAGAGATGGCTTACACAGAGCCAAATCCAAGAATTCCGTGTATGATATCTTACCCCCTGTCTCAGGGTGCAGTGTTTTGGGATCTGTGCAAATGACAAGTGCAGACCTACAAATTTTAAGGAGGTATGCATCGCGTTGAACTGGTGTTTCGGTTTGTGGGAGAGAGTTTGGAGCGATTGCAAGAAAGGGAGTGACACTCCAAGAATGTCAAATGATGACTAGACAAAACAAGGGCATAAGGGCTACCAAGGAACAAGTCTATCTTATTCTGCAGTACATCTTGCAGGTAACAAATAGTTTCAGAAGACTTTAAGTCTTGTCTTTTTAATAAACAGAGTAAGAATGAATGTAATAGAGTAAAAACCTTGACATGCCTTTTTGGTTGTTTTTTTTTTAGAGTGAGATTTTCTTGGAGAAGTGGGGGATAAATTGATAGCTAATTAGAGACAAAGATAAGGAACACAAAGGAGTGATAACATTTAGGAGACTGGTGTAATGGACCAATGAAAAATGCTTTCGGACTTCCTCTGGTATGCTTGGTAGGTTTCCAACACTTCAAGACAAGGCCATTGCCGTGACAACAAACCAGACTGATAACAGTGAAGTACGGGATCCTGTGAAATAACAGGATAGTCTTTGTCCAGAAAAGAGGCCTACTTTCCCACAATAAAGTTTTTGCTACAAACTTACTGTTGTAAACTCTCTTGTTTACAACCTTCAAACCCAGAGTGCCTTCAAACCCAGCAGGCATAAAAGGATGCCCGAGAGAAGCTTCAGGGGACTTTTCACTTTCTGCTATTTGCCAGTTAGAGAATTCAACCGCTGGATGAGCTCTCTCACCTTTTCCCCTCATCCATCCTCCAGCACTGCTGGGCAAGTGCTGGAATTCCTTGAAATGGACCAGTGATCTCTTTTCTGTCTCTCTCTCTGTCTCTCATTCTTTCTCCACTTCTCTATCTCTCCCTCTTTTTCCCCTTGACCTTCTTTTACTCCTTTTCTTCAGTAGCCATTGACTAAATTTGCCTTGAAACACTTGATAAGGAACTAACACCTGTGCCAAAGTATCCTTTATCCTTAATATTGATTAATTGTTGTTAGAAAGTTGCCTAATCTTACCTTGAAGTAGTTGATTTATCCTTGTTAGAAACTTGCTTAATTTTGCCTTGGAGTAATTGATTGACTGTTGACTGTTGGAAAGTTCAGTGAATTGTCTTGTGTCATTCCTGCAAGTCACTATCTGACTCCAGTGGTCTGGTGTCTCCTGCAGAGCAGGGAGTGCCTTATTTGGGGGATTCAAAAGATTCACCTTCCTTGTAACCGACTAGTTGGGGCAAGACAACTGAAGACATGAATCCTGAGTTCAGTACCATTGGCAAAGATTCAGTTGCATCCTAGCTAGGTCCTTTCTTAGTGCTTAATGCAGTAGAGTCACATGAACACAGTGATTTGTTATAGGTGAGGATCAATAATATGGGCCATTGACAAGGGTGAGGGTCAATAGAAAAAGCACACAATGACACTTTGGTGCTCTGCAACTGTGCAGTATAGTAGGGCTGTGGAGAACAGGTTGACAGCCTTACCTTTTCAAGTGCATCATAGGCCTGTGTTGCTTGCACTTCCTCCTCAGACCCAGGCCGAGTTCTCTTCAGGATATTCTGCATGAGAGAAAGCATTTTTCATAATGTAGACAGGAAGAGCTCTGAGAGGGGTTCAAGAAACAAGGATACATTAAGATACTAGCCTCAAGGGAGAATGAAATAGTGGTAGGAGATGAGGAGATAACAAGGCCAGAAATTTGAAGTGCAAGACACAGCTGACAAGCTGCATTGAACAGGACATCCCTGAAAATTTAAATGGAGTTAACTATCCTCTGCAAGTTACATGATATAGTAGACAATCACTAATCTGAACAAAAACAGCCTTAAGTGCAGAATAATTCTTTGCCCGATATTCCTTTTCTCCTTTTCAAAAGAGGCTCTAATAATCAAAAAGAAATTCGGTGGAAGAGCTCAATGTTGATTCACTGAGGACTTGCATGTTGACTTAATAGGAGTGACCCCGAGAGACAGTGTTGCAGGCAAAGAGTAGAGACAGACTGCCTTCCAGAGGGCAGCCAGGGAACATGTGCCTTCTAGTAGGAAGGCAAAAAAAAAAGTTCAATAGAATTTAAAGCAACATGCTCTGAGACTACTCCATAAAATTACTCATTGGTATGTAATTGTAGTAGTGTTACAACTAAATCCTAACAAGTATACAAAACTACACTGTCTCACAGGAGAGACTGTAATCAACTAATGGTGTTGGTCTAACACACAGCAGGCATTTGTATGATGATAAATAGGTTTGTTTTTGGAAAGCCATATTTACAATAAATGCAGTAGAGTTGCTTCAGAGCATCTAGCCAAACTTATCACACAGAGCATGAAGAGCTGTATGCAGCCCCCCCTCCTGGTTCATATTTATGTGACTTTCAGACTTGAAGAAGAGTCAGCTTAAGAGAAAGTGCAGGAAAACAGAGAATGAGCACAGTTACCTGTAGGAGGAGTTTAAGTCGAGTGATGCGCTGGAAAGGGAGGATGAGGAAGGATTTAAGTGAAAGACGCTGGCATACTGGATCGCTTTCCAATCTCTCCAGGACTTGTTGGAATCCTGCATTTCCACTCCTGTGGGATTGTAAATAAGAGAAGATATCTAGGCATCAGAGCAAATAAATAGACTTTCTAACAGAGTACCAGATTTCAGTGAGTGCTGGAGTATTCCAGTCACTGCAGTCATGTTTTGGCCCTGGAGCAAGCGATGTCAACAAACTGGACCACTCTGCTTAGCAAGAATAAGTGTAGGTTTCTAACAGCTGTAGGAGGTCAGCAGTACAACACTTGTTAGATCTTTCCTCTTTTTGCTATAGTCCTTTGGAATAATAACCAGAAGTAGCATCTATGTTTCAGTCTCACCAACAAAAAGGGTACCTTTCACAAGATAGGCTACAAACTACCACTTTCTTCATACCAAATGGCCCAGCTCCAGGGGCTTTATCCAGAAATTGGAAAAGCTGCCTCCACTCTCTTGCTACTCCTGGGATGAGTACTACTCCAGCCTTCCCCCCCTTAACATGTCCTCTTAAAAACAGCCACCGCCATCCAGTTTTCTGTCTTGGGCAGCAGCAGATACCAGAATAATGGTACGCAAGTGGCATCTACTGCCAGATTAGCCAATCCTATGTCCCTGAAGAGATGGGAAAGAAGCTTGTATGCCTAGTAGAAGCATCTCACAAGCAACCATTGGGCCCAAAATGCCCTAGACGATATCCTGAAGGTTCTTTCTGTGCAGAACTGAGCCTTCACTGAAGGGAACCAATTGTAAGACTAAATCTCTCCCAGTCAGCAGCACCCAGAGACAGTACCTGAATTATTTGTTTGGAACAGTGACTTCTGTCAGAATCATCAACTAGGATTGGGTTTTTACAGAGGGAAGAAGAGCAGAAGTGCTAAGGAAACCTTGCTCAGGACTGAGCCTAAGCAGTGCTTGATTGTGCCACTGAGTGCAGAAGACAGCAAGAGAAACTAATAGTGCTCTGGCCTTTGGATTTTCAATCTGTTTCAAAGACTCTTGGATAACCAGTTTAGATTTAATTGCAGCAGCCATACTTTTATTAACTATCATTTTCAGGTTCTTAGTAGACTGAAAACCACAGACTGAAAACAACTGTCTAGGACAGTCATTTTTGCTCTAAGGCAGTGGCAATTGCCTTCAATAGAAATAGATATTAATTATTCTCTTTTCAGTTATTCTTTTTCTCCTCTCAAAAGAGGAGCCTTGCAGCAGCTCAGTCCTGCTGTTCCAAATCCAAATTGAAGAAGGCTTCCACTTCTTCTTCTGGAGATGTACTGTGAGTGCCAACAAACCAATCATACTTGCTGTATGCCCTGTCACTTGAGACAGTGCACATCAGAAGCGCAGCAAGCAAGTAGGAGGCTGGAGAAGATTCCAACAAATGAAAAACTTACAGTAACCGCTGGAAGGTTTGCTCCTGGTATGTCTGGTTTGTTACATATGGTAGATACACCCTGCGGAACTCAGGAGCGTGTTTCAGAGCCACATCACATACGTGGAAGGTGAACATGTCCTCTTCAAACTTCTCCTCCAAGTCAAAAAGGAAACTGCAGCACACAGTTGTGGCACCACAGAAGAAGAGAGAAATACAGAGCACAGTGATCAGTTTCATTAGTAGCAGGAACATCTTAATTTCTTTAAAATCCAGATAGCTCACATATAAGCACAAGATAGTTCTACTTCTAGAGAGCATAATGCCTGTACAATGACAATTTGGGGCTAGACATCAAGGAAGAGGCAGAAGCAAAACAGGTTACTGTTCCTCATTGAATCGTAGAACATCCTGGTTGGAAGGGACCCAGTAAGGATGATCAAGTCCAACTCCTGGCTCCACACAGCCCCACCTAAAATTCAAACCCTATGTCTGAGAGTGTTGTTGTCCAAATGCTCCTTGAACTCTGGCAGGTCTCTGGTGCCATGACCCCTTCCCTGGGGAATCTGTTCCAGTCCCAACCACCCTCAGTGAAGAGCCAAATACCCAACCTGGCCCTCTGCTGATGCAGCTCCATGCCATCGCCTTTGGTCCTGTTGCTGTCATCAGAGAGCAGAGACCACCTCCTGCCCCTCTGCTCCCTCTCATGAGGAGCTGTAGGCCACCATGAGGCCTCCCCTCAGCCTCCTCTTCTCCAGGGTGAACCATGGATCTCAGCTGCTTCTCATACTTTTTGCCCTCTAGATCCTTTACTATCCTCATAACCTTCCTTTGGATGTTCTCTAATAGTTTTATGTCCATGTTACATTTTTTTCTTACAATTATGGGACCCAAAACTGCACAGAGTGCTCAAGGTGAGGCTGCACCAGCGCAGAGCAGAACAGGACAATGCCTTCCCTCTATCAACTGTGTGTGATGCATCCCAGGGTACAGTTGGCCTTTTTGGCTACCAGGACACACTGCTGTCTCAGATTGAACTTACTATCAGCCAGAACCCCCAGATCCCTTTCTGCAGGGCTGCTCTCCAGGTTCTTGTCCTCTAGTCTGTACATACAGCTAGGGTTGCCCTGTCCCATGTATACAATCTGAATCTTGTAACTTTCATGCATTTGGCAACTGCCCAGCCCTCTAATTTGTTCCTGAGAAGCCATATTTGCTACTTCTAAAGTTACAACCATGAAACAATAGCAAATTAGGACATCACCAAAAAAATCCCCTTGGTAGAAACTGAAAACATAGAGCAAACCATAGTAGCCTTGCAGGAGAAAAACCGGACAGAATCATAGAGGATTCTTTGCACATGGGGTCAAGTCTATGTTTTATGACTTATGCTTAATGCTTATGCTGTCATATGATTGCTGTAACCTTATTTACTTATTTTTGATTCAGGATTGTGCAGCTGCATCTTCTCCACGTGTATTTTGCAAGAGTTGCATTTGGTTTGGACTGAGGTCTAGTTACTTGTTTGTAGTTAGTGCCAATAAGGCATGGTAGCATTTTGAACATTCTGATTCTGCAATGATCTCTGTGCACAGTTGTATCATTTTCAGGACTTAACACCAAGATTTGCATTGTCCTGTCACCTAAAAAGGTGATGGCTCCTTTGAGGGCAACATTGATGTGCAATCACAAAGTGCTATGTGCATGTATATCCAACTCAAAGGTCAGTGAACATACAGAACAGGAGTGAGAGATGTTACTGATAGAAACTAGTAGTTTCAAGGCTGAATTTGTACTTTATGGTGGGTGTTAGTTGTGGAAGTAAGGGGGTGTATCTCACCTGGCACTGACATCACGTACATCCTGAAGGCGTGAGAAAAGCCACTGACGCTCCTGATTACTGAGCATTGCCTGGAGTTCTGCTGATCGCTGGAAGTGATCCACAGCCACATTTAAGCTGCGCAGGTAGGAAGCCTCAGACATAATCAACTCAAATTTGGCCTTGGGAGAAGTAAGAAGGGAGCAAAACATCAGCAGACCAGGCAAGCCTGCAAGGAATCTTACTCGGTGGAGATGGGGCAAAGCAAGAAAACTTTTTAGTATGAGGTGCGTGCAATTAATTACAAAATAAGAGAAACTTTAGGAATGAAAGACAGCTTGTAGTATGACTTACCTGTTCTAATTTTACTTTTCATTCCTGGACTCCACTTTCACTAAGTCCCCTATTTTACATGCTCCCATAAATTTTCAAGCATCCACGTTGCCCATATTCTTTTTCTCCTTCATAATGTTTCACATGTTGTTTTTTTCCTCTCTCTCGGTGTTCTCCCATCCACTTTTTGGTCCCTCCCATTTTCCATAGCCTATTACTCCATGTACCAATTTGCTGAATACTTACATCTTATTTCCCCTCAGCCCTGCAGCACTTGTGGGTCAATTTTGTAAACTCACATGCTAGCACAGGAACTACAGTTCATTGTGGCTTTATTAGCATTTCTCATAAGCTTAAGCGCAGGAGAAAGATTGGTCTTCTCTTTAAAATTCTCTTTTGCATCAAACTTGTTCAAAATTCCTTGTTTTCTCTTGTTCCAATTTCCTGGCGTCTGTTTTCATGAAGTTACTGATACAATTATTATCTTATTTCTGTGCTTCTTCTATCAACAATGCTAAACTTCAGTACTGTACTACTTCATAAGCACTGATGCCACATTCCCATGCTGCTTACATGAAAAGGTGACCTTGGCATTCAGCCACTGCATTCCCACATCAGACATTTTTGCTCTCCATTTTAACTACCCTCCTCAGTCATCCTTCTTGACTACAACCCACCTATCTACCCTACTACATCTATCCATTACCTCTTGCAGCTTCTGCTCATCACGGGACATATTGAGTAGCATTCTGCTGCCCCGGATCATGGGGATATCCTGCCAGAGGGATGCATTTGATGAGACTGACAGACGCTGCAAATATGAGTCCTGGGGAGACAGCACTTTCCTTCGTAGCCTCGGGGAGCTTGGCAAACTTGATTCTGTATCCTCTGCAAAAGAATCCACTCTCTTCTGGCTTTGAATGGCCTTGTTCAGAACCACATCACTGTACTCCTGATACAGCAACCTTGCTGTGAAGAGAGGCATATATTTTTATACTTTCTATGGCAGCTACCTGCCTCTACTTCAGTCTGGAGAAAACTCTGTTACTACCTCCATTTAGGATAACTGAATACATTAGACCATATGTACCTACTATCAGCCAGGTGGTGACCATGACTCTGGCTTCACTGCCTCCATTAAACACACTTTTCTAATGCTCTAATTCTGCTGAGTGACAAAAGCCACAGCAAGGGTGGGAGATGACAGAGGATAGGGGTCTGCCATAGCACTTCAAGCAGAAGGTACTTACAGGAGTTGATGAGTTTGGAGTGCCGACGTTTGAAGGTCTCCACTGTGTCTGCAGGTTTCTTTTCTCTGTCAGGGAGTAAGGATTTTCAAACACAGAGAAAATGAAGAGCACAGCGCCAGAGATGGATAACCCAGATCTTAGTAATGGATCTGGCACAGCAAGGCCCTCTCTTTTCAACAAGCTCAAGCTCCACATGCTTTACTTTACAAAGAACAAAGTTTGGCTTGATGGAAATACTGTCCACTGGACAGAAATACTTCTGTTACAATGAAGTTCTCTCCAATAGGACATGGAAAGGAACACAGCCATAAGTCACCTTATCATAGTTTTTCTACTTATTATTTTCATCTTTGGCCCCTCAGAAACAATGGGAGAGCATCAGACATCTGTGCTACACAGATATGAGGCCAAAATCAAAGGAGCCTTTAAGAGACTTACCGCAATGTAACTGTTTCTGAACTGACTGGTGGTTCCCTATGCATCTTGTGTGCTTCTTCCTCTGAAGGAACAGGATGGACTTCTGTTACATAAGATAATTAGAAGGTAAACACAAATCCAAATGTAGAGTCAAGCCAGAATCCCAAAAGACACAAATACCACTTATCATACCCTACCTATGCAACGGTTTTAAGTCTACAGTACAAATGCCCTCTTGAGCTTTATTTCTGGTTTTAGTAATCCTTGGCATTACTTACACTTTAGATCTATTACTTAGTCATGTTTGCTTTTCATACCAATAAAAAGACTGACACTTTCAAAAGTGACAGAAACTCTAAGAGCATTGATTTTCAGTTGCCTAAGTGAAGATATTGCCTGCACGCCCTATATTTGTAAGCAGCCTTTTTCTTTTCAGCAACTTGGGCTAGGTATCTGAGGATCTATGGACCCAAACTCACTACTTGTGTCTGAAAGTCTTAGACTTGCTTTTGCAGATGTTGAGCTCCAAAAACTCTGAGTGACATCTAGGACAGAAATACCAAACACCTAACAAAATCACACATGTCCAGAGTCTTATAAAGGATGACACCAGTATGAGAATGAATGGTGCTATCCAAAACTTGCATTTATGTGCCCTGATTACTTACAAACCACTGTTTGAGTCAGCTTATATTTATATAAAATGAAGAAAGTGTGAGCTTCTCTTTTGTTCTGTGAGAGGTTTAATTAAGTAAGGTGTGAAGAAATTATATATAAATTCATCAGAAGCAGAAGGAGGAAGTGAGACTAAAGACTGAGTTGCAAATAGGAGTCAGGGAAAAGAACTGCTGACTTGAATGTTTTAAAATATTGAACAAAAAATGTACAGGTCCAATACATGAAGAAATTTTGATTTGAATGTGCTGCCAAACTCTTAGCACCCCTCAGCCATCCCCTTCTTTCCCTCCATGACAGAACTCCAGCACATTGTGGAGCTTGGAAAATAAACTTCTTAATTTCTGAGAAAAAGCAAGTATGTTTAAATATTATATGAGGGCTGCTCCACAAGTACTGCCTTCTATTTTATTATGTTGGCCCACGACATCCAAGGCAGATTGTGGTGATATGTGGTATGGTAGTAGAGATTCAACCTTTCCGCCAATATTCTGTTACATTTTGTTGCCATGTAACAGATGGCAGCAGAGGGCAGTCTGACAAAATTGCTTCATACGCTCTACATCAGATGCCAAGGTGGGGAATTGAATTCTTCCATACAGAAAAAATTGCACCCACTGACATGCATTGACATTTGCTCATGTTTATGGAGACCAAACAGTGGATGTCAGCAAAGTGAGGTGGTGGGTGGTGTGTTTCAGCAGTGGCGGCAGATAGTTACCTCTGCTACTAAAGACTTTACAAGTGCGTCATGCAGGCTCTTGTTCACTGCTGGCAAAAATGCATAGCTAGTGATGGTAGCTATATTGAAAAACAGTGTTTTGTAGCTGAGAATTAGTTCAATCAAATAGCATTATTGTGCTCTTTGTTGCAGTTTACATGGAAATAGGAGGCATCACTTTCGGAGCAACCTATGTACATGCAGAATATAATAAGGAACAGACAGGTACTGTCTGAATGAGCTGCACTACAGAAGATGCAAGTTTTCCGTTTATAACATCAATGATTTGGCTTCTGTGCAAGTTAGGATTTTAGACTTGACAAATGTGCTTTCTTATCTGTTATCTCAAAGTCTACATTCTTAGGAAAAAATCTCTTTCATAAGGTCAGATTGGAGACTAAAAGGTGTCAGCTGCAAAATGAAGGGAGGTAGGAAATAAACAAGGAGCTGATACATGCCATAACACGTACGGGCTGCCAAGGATGTGTGCATACTTTCCTTACTACTTAGAAAAGGGCTGTTTTTGAAGTGCAGCAAAAAGCAATGGCCATATGATGGCAGCAGAGGTGATCAGCAGCTGCAAGCAGCCCCACAAAAAAACCAACTCTAGGAAGTAGGCCAAAATTGCTCATGTTACTGAGTAAGGGCAGCAGATCAATAAACACAGAGAAGGAATAGGAAGTGAAATAAGGTCTCTGCTGCATGTGTTAGTGGAAGCAGAGGAACTAAGTCCCCATGTGCAGCAGGAAGCACTTATCACAGGGTAGCAGACAGGAGCCCAGGGAGAGCTGTGTGGTGGCAGTCTGGAGATCTACAAAGGGCTGCAGTTACAAGTACTGCCAGAAGTGCACAAAAGCATTGCCACACTTTCAACTCTCATGACTTTGTATCACACTGCCTATTTAATTTAACTTCAGGCTTTTGATATCTGCATTAAGTTTTGCAGAGGGAAGAAGAGCAGGTAGAAATGGAGGATGGGCTCACCCTTCAAGAGGTCTGGTGGTACTGATATCCTCTTCAGGCCCTGCCGGTGCCAGTCCTTGCTTTTTACTCTGCGCTTACTCAGATTTTCTTGATTGGCTCTTGGCCCTTGTGCAACTACCCCAACAGTTATTTTGTCTGGCCAGCTTGATGATTTCTCCAAAGGTAAATGTTTGGGTACTTCTTCCTTTATCTGAGACACCAAACAGTGTTCTTCTTCTTGTTCTTTTAGCCTTTGCTTGACTCTCCTCTCACTTTCTATTTTCTCTGTAATTGCTGACGGAGCTTGGAAGTTCTTTGTGTCCACACCAAAGAGGTCTGCTTGCTGCTCCCACTGAAGCTCTCCTGAGACCTCATCTTCTTGGCAGGTTGTTTGAGTGGTTGGTGGTGATGGAGGACTTAGCTGGAGAAAGTGAATTGGATTGGTGAATGCTAGCATTGGAAGGGACTGTACAGAGTCTCTGCTCTTGGAGTCTGGGAATGTTCTCAGATCTTCCAGTGAGGACCAAGAAAGGTGGTCAGGTGAGGATTTTCCACACTGTATACCCATGTGCTGAATTGTTGTTTCAGTGCTGGTGTCAGAGCAGCTGGCCAGTGTCTCATTTCCAACAGCAGAAAAGCCTTTGGCCAACAAACTGCCCACTGAGTCATCAGAAGTCTCTGTATCCTGGGTACCCAAGTCACAGTGATTGTGCTCTTCAGTCGCTGGAACAAAGACAACTTTGTCTACTACACTTCTATCAGGAGAAGAGTCCACAGTGTTAGCATCAGATACAGTAGCAGAAGTCCATAGAGGATGGCTTATAGTAAGGGCTAGAAAGTCGTGATCATCCATATTACAGTTTAGATGTGGCCTGGAGTGGGGTACAGGAGTCAGTGTCTTGTAACTCTCAAGGGCTAAAGGCTGGGCACAGTGATTTGCATTAGGTGCAGGGGCCTGAGCTTGATTAGGGCTTTGAATATGGGAAGGAAGGTGTTTGGAATCAGGCTCAGACACCAGAGTTAGGCTTGAGTTAGGCATAGGAGACAGAGGTCGTCCTCCCTGGTTCATAGCAAGGACCACATCTTCTTCAGGGGACCAAGTTAGGGTGCTCAGGATGCTTGAGATTCTAGATCCAGGATCTTTTTGGTTTAAGCTCCTGTCAGGCTGATCAAGCAAAGGCACCTCTTGTGCTTTGTGAGCCACGTTTGTTCCAGTTTCTTTTTCTTGCATAATGGCATTTTTTTCTGGTGGAGGTTGGTACTGCTGAACTGTTTCTGGGTGGTTCAGGGGAGTGGAAGTCCTGCCCCATGTTTGAGGTGATTCCAGAGGCTCTGAAATGAAAAACAGAGTTTCTCTGTCCCCAGGAAGGCTCTTCTCTGCAGGAAGAGAGCTTGTATATATTACAGAGAAAGAAGATGGGCCACTAAGGTCTTCATGACAGTCTTCTTCAGGAGCGAGCAGTTCATGGGAAGCATTGGCCTCCTCTGGATCAGTAGTTAAATCAACAGTTTCCACTGATGCCAGGTCCTGCATGCACAGAGAAACAGCATGGTTAGCTTGCTTCTCTACAGAGTATGGCAATTTGTTCAGGTTGGAACTATGACAGTCCTCAGGGTTCTCTGGGGTGCCTCCACTGGCATCCTCTTGCTGTGGGCCAGACACTGAAGCTACAGAGGTGAGCTCTGAGGGTAAATCTGAAACAAAGCCACGAACCTCAGCTTTTCGTAAGTCTTCTGCAATGGGATGAGGATCCACAGGATCAGTGGGCTCCGCCTTCTCAGTACCAGAGGAGGAGCATACTGGAACAGAAGCCTCTGGGTTCTCTATGCTGGAAGGTGCTGCCACTCCTTCACAGAGTGGTGCTTCTCTTTTGTCAAATATCTGGGCAGCCTTTCCAGGTCCACCACTGTGTTCACCTTCCCTGCCCAGCCTTATCTTGTCATCCCAGTCAACTTCTACACTGTCTTGACTGCTGATGGAAAAGCGGACAGAATCTTCCAGCTCTTCCTGGTCAGAGACATGGCACATGCGCAGAGGCATCACTGGAATTTCATCCACTAGATTCAGGCTCTCTGATGGGAAAGGGCTGGCAGAAGGTGTCTGACATGTAGAACCCACTGCTGTGACATGCGCTTTGAGCAGCATGCTCTCACCAAGACGATCTTTTATGAAGTCAGATTCCCCAGGAAGTCCTGTACCAGTTTGCTCAGCCAGAAAAACATTTTCCGAACCACAGAAGTCCACCTTATGCCTGGGCATATAAGGTGTCTCTGAAAGGAGAGCTGATGACAGTGTCTTCAGTTTGAAATCTTCGCTCTGTAGTTGCTGTTCTTGTTCATTATGTTTGTTTTTTTCCTGATCTTTGGGCTCCAAAAATTTTCCTTCTTCCAAATTCTGGTCTTTGCACTCTTTCTTCTCTTGTTCCTGCTGAAGTTTAAACACTGCTTCCTCCTGTGCTGCTTCCTTATGTTGTGAAGTATTCACTTGCTTAACATTTTTAGCAGCATCCTTTACGTGGAAAGCACATGATACTGAAGAGGTCGGTCTGCTGTCTGTTTTTCTGTGATCACCTTCAAGATGAATGCATTTAGAAATGGATGAGTTTTCTTTAGGAATCATTACTGTTCCCTGGTCTTTGAACAGCTTGCTACTCCTTATTTCACAAGCTGAGATGTTTCCTCCTGTTTGTAGTGAGCTTATTTGGCTGTCATCTGTTAAGGTGAAAGACAATTGATACGAAGACTCTGAATTGTCTTCCCAACTCCAGAGTGCTCTTCTGCTTTCCTTACCATCTTCAGAAGCGTAAAGTTCAGCCGCATCCTCTGCTGTTATCTCTGAGGTATGCTGTTCATCAGTTACCAGTGCCACCTTTTTGCTGCTTTGCTTCTGCTCTGCGCTAGCGTCAATCTCCTGCGAGGACTCTACCTTATCCAGAGATGGCTCAGCCTTATAGTGCCCCTCTGAAATGGTTTTACAAACCAAGAAACACTTAGGTGCCTCTCTCTCAGAGGAAACGTCATCAGACAAAGGAGATTTTTGATACTGGGCCTGAGGGTCTGAGACATGAAAATCCAGTTCTGTCTGGGACTGAGAACATTCAGTGCTGAGGTCCACAGACTGTCGGATGGCATTGCCAGTAGCTGACCCATCCTGGACTGGGCTGAGATAGGAAAAGTCCTGGTTGCTTTCCAGGTCAGCCAGATCCCCTTGCTTAAGTTTCAGTGAACAATCCAGTCCACCCTCTAAAATCATTTCTCCCTCCCATTCTGAGAGTCTCTTCTGAGGATCTGCATCACCGTGCTCTTGTACAAGTCCTGCTGGCACTTTTTGTACAGGGTTAGAGGGTCTGCCTGGCATTTCTGCTTCTTCCCCTGGAGTGGAAAGGCAGTCCTCAAGTATGCTGAGCTCTGCTTCCTCTGCAGAATCCAGTGAGCTGATGCTCATTTCAGCTGATGCATGAGGGGCATGATGCTTTCTTTCATCTACTGCAGAATTCCAGGCTTCCCCAGCAGTGCTGCAAGCTTCCAGGGGTGATACCTCCCTTGCTGACTTCTTCAGAGTCCATCAGTGATGCATTCAGTTAAAAAAAAAAAAAAAAAAAAAAAAAAAAAAAAAACCATTTTTCTGTTAGTACTGCAGATGATTTAGTAGAACTTATTGGCTTAAGAGATTTAAAAAAAAAGATACTAATGCTGCTGAGGGGAAAGAAAACAAAAGACATACTTTAGTGAATCAGTAAGTGTTGAGAGAAACACCATGACTGAGGGTAGGCAAACACCTGATGTAAGCTTGCACTATAGGAAAATAACTCCAAAATAAAACTACGAGTGCCTTTCTAGTTTTAAATGCAAATCCAAAAAGTGACTTTGGTCACAAGTAGAGATGTTGATCACTCTGTACATGGGCAAAGTGCAATTTATGAAAAGGATTGGCTATGGCAAGCCCTCTCAAACTCAAAAGGGGAAACCCAGAAAGCAGGACAAGAATATAATAAAAATCTCCATTAATATTTGTGGCACAGTGGATTAATACTCACTATCTCTTGTAGTGGCTAGCTGAGACTTAAAGATCTCTGATTTCAACAGCAAAGCACTTGTACTGTGGAGCTGATGGATCTCTTCACAGATCTCTTTGTATGTATGTGCAATAGAACTTATTGCAACTCATCACAGGAATTGATTGACAAGAAGTAGGAATGTAAGAATTTGATTAATACATAACAAGCACATGACATAAGACACAAGATAGTTGAAGGCTGTATAAATTACACAGGTGGAGAGGAGTACCCCTGATGCACAAAGACATAACTACAGATTGCAAAGAGAAACAAGATGAAAATTCAGACTACCCATTTTAGTAAAAATCTCAGGATTGTTGGACAGTTTCTCAAAGGACATAGTAGAATTTCCTAAACATTAGCGCATTTGAAGTTCAGACATGACCTTTGAGAAAAAAATCTGTGAAAAGGATAGTAGAATCTGATTCATTGCTTTACTGTTTCTGGATTCTGCCTATCCCATGATCCAGAATCCCAAATTTAAAAGATGTAAGAAACAGACAAACCTCAGTGGCTCCCCCCCTTTCTTTGGCTTCAGGAATGTGCTCCCTCATGTTCCAGGCTTTCTTCCCTACTTCCTATTCCATGCTTATTAGAAGTGGCTAATAAATTGCTGCTTCAGGCTGCTTCACATGTACTAGGTACACCTGCAGTCACACCAGAGTTTGTAATTTAGCTTTCAAGGATCTGCTGCAACGTGTAACCACAGTGAAGATTTCTCCCTGAACAAAGATTCACTGTTCTCCTCCTTCATCCTGTCAAGGTTTCCAGACATGAATGCACAGTCCTGCATCTTTTGATAACACAAACCATCCCACATTTCTTCACATAGAAACCTACTGTTTAGCAGCAGAATAGCTCTAAGGCCTGAATCTGGAGAGTCTGCAGAGTTCATTAAACATGCTTTTTCTCTCTCGGGCTCTTTATCTTCCCTTCAATTTTAAGATTACATTTTTTCCAGAATTTCAACTGCTGTTGTGTGATGGAGGGGGACAACAATTTCAACTAGAGAGACTCACAGAGAAAGAAAAATCTCTGCATGAAAGAGCAGTCTTTGAGATCAATGACAATTTAATTGTGCTTATTCCACACAGAAGGTAAAAGCATTATGGGCACGATTATATCTGGACTATTTGCTCCATCCAGCTCCACGGCCAGGATACACCTGACCTTTAAGTTCGTTTCGTTAATACGTCAAGTGAAACAGAACGCCTACTCTGAAATTAGCAAGTACAGAACTGAAGCAGTATATATATCTCGTACATATATATATGTATATATATATATATATATCTCAATCATACAGTTATAGAGTATCCCAAAGTGGAAGGGGCCCACAAGGATCACTAAGTCCAACTCCTGTCTGCACACAAAACCACTCTGAACTCAAACCGTACTTCCGAGAGCATTGTACAAATGCTTCTTGAACTCTGGCAGCTTAGTGCCATCACCGCTGCCCCACGGAGCCTGTTCCAGTGGCCGACCACCCTCCCAGTTAAGAATGTCCTAATGTCCAGTCTGACCCTCCCCTGATGCAGCTTCATGGGGATTCTCATCATTTTAAGGCTTAGAAAAATGGGCAAAAAATTGAGTTCATCAGTTAACTTTGTTCCTTTTTAACCATGTTTGTTTTGGTGGGGTTTTTTTTTGAAAACTTATTTTTTCCAAAACCAGGTAAAAATAGATTATTCAGCATTTGAATTTTTGAAATTGAAAATAGTTGTAAATATATTTATTTTCAACAAACAGTATGTTTTAAACTGATAGGTCCATTCAAAACCTTCCCAGAGGGCTTCTGTTGTATCTTACTGCTGTCAGTGCTGATAAATTATCTTTTACCTTTCTACAAGCAAGCGTCAGGAAGACACTCCAGCACAGAAACATAGAGCTAAGCAGATCCCAGAAAGCAGCAACTTGTATGAGGCCACCTTGTCCAAGGCAGGATCAACTTATAACTAAATCATCCCTGAGAGAGACGTTTGCCCTCCTGTAACAAAGGCTCCATGATCATGCCAGATTATTCATGCTACACTGTTTTTAGCTCTTCCTATATAACTATATAACTTTAGCATCCTTGCTACATGCCTAGAAGAATACTGCTTACCAAAAAATGGGCTCCCCAGGAGCAGGAAGACTGTTTAGGGAGATTGGTGGTCCTAGACACAGGCTGGTGGCTAAGGAAAGTTTACTACTGCTAAAGATGGGATGGTCTAGAAAGGTCTGAATAACAAGATCCTCAAACTCAAGCCAATTCACTTGTGAGAGGAAGAACAGCTGTGGCCCACTGAGCTGTTACAGTTGTAAACAGTGAATTTCCTCGCATTAAGCTCAAAGATTGAGCTTCCACTTCGCTGGCTCTGTTGGCAAGGGATTTGGACAGGTGAAAGGACAAGTTTGAAGTTGTGTCTCGCACAGTTCCACAATGATACTGGGAGACAGCAGGGCAGAATTAGGTGTACAGCATATCAACACTGGAAGCTGCCAAGTGAGATCTGTCTCATCAAATTACTGCCAGGTGTTCTGCACCTCAGGGATAAGAGAGAATTTTTGGGGTATGATGCAGGAGAAAGGATGGGCAAACTTTCTGGATACACAGTGGTGTGAGCCTTAAGCATCTGGTGAGGGAAACAGGTAAGCTCCTGCTTGAAGGCTGGTGCATTGTAGTAAAAAACATCTCTACAATAAGGACTTCACTGAAATAGGGTGAAAATAATAACTCCTACTACATCTGTAGGGGACACGTACAGAGAATCTACACACCAGTAGTTCTTTTAGAGAATCCCCATGGAGCACTGCGTTCTTAAGCTCTGAATAGAGTTTGGTTCTCCTCCAGAAAATAGCCAAGGAAACTCCCAGGACCTGGGCTAGCCAAAGTAAATTTTCAATTAGCATTTGTATTAGGGGGCCAATAACACAACAAACACGACAAAGGAGCCTCTCTGACAAATGTCATCTTTTTGCAAGCTATGCAAACTCTCCCAGAAACCTCAACTTTACCATTGTTGGGACTGCTTGTCTTTTCACATCCTTTTGGGTCAGATGTTCAGCGTGTCATCTCTCCCTTGTACTTTCTGAAAGAACTTCTCAAGTCTGATGGCCCCTGTATAGATAAAGCTAGCGATACTTTCTTTGCCAAGAGGACCTAAAAATCCAGGACTTCAGAGCTCATGTGCACACAACAGTGCACAGTGATGCTAACTGATGCTAGGTGCAAAACAGCTGCAAGCTGGAAGTGAGAGGGTGAAGTGAGCTGCATAGAAGCACGGAAATAAAGGGGTAGTACTTGGTTTTACTGCAACAGGGGGCAGAAAATTTGAGAGTGGAAGAGTGAGCAAGGTAGCCAGCTAAGCAAAACTGGATAGCAGTGAAAGCACTAGTGGACATAGTAATTCCTGTGATGGTACATGTTTATCCATGGTTTTCCCAGATTACAAAAAACAACGTATCATACTTTCTTCCAGTGTGTGTCAATTACCTGGATGGAGATGACAAACTTCTCAGTTTTTAAATAGAAAGTACTCACCTTCCCTCCCCACCTCCTCCCCAAAACAAAAAAAATAGAAATAACAAGTGCTGTCAAGCACAGACAAGTTATACAGTTAGCCAGGAAACAAGGTGCAACAACTACATGGAATTAAATAGAGCACTAATCCTAAGAAAACCAAGAGTTAAATGAGTGCTGAGATCCTCCTCCTGCCAACCTGGGGATGGACCCAGCCTCTTGTGCCCTCGCCTTGCCTTCCCTCTGCAGAGGAGCTGGAGGGGCATCCAGCCAGCTCCCCAGGCCTGTGCCAGGACAGCGAGGTGGGAGCAAAAGGTGCATACGCCTGTGCTGTTGTAAACAGCCTCACACCTGAGAACACCCTGCCCTGCAATTACAGGCCTCACAACTAGAGCTGCACTAACACGTACTGCTAGCTGGGTTGTGCGCCTGGCCTACTGGCCCTCTCCAGCCCACAAGGCCTGGAGGAACCCCACTGCCTCTCCTATGGCTTGGCTAGGGGTAGCCAAGCCCCCTAATGGGTGGTGGATGGATGTTTGGCCCCAGCTGGGCTGCCACACAGCTCAAGTATATTTTAAAGGAGTCAGGATGGCAGAGGATAGCTCAGTTTGGCTTCCTCCATACAAAATCCAGAGCTGCGACAATCTCCACTTCTACCTAAAGGCTGCACATCCTTTGATTTGGTTAGGCACTCAAGAGGGAACTTAGTACAATGCCCAAGGTTGTGCTAACACAGAACCTACCCCACCACAAGACTCAATTTTTAGTAGACCATTCCCCAGGAGGGCATCCCTGTAAGTCAACATCTTGCTTAAATCCATTTCCACAGAGCAGTGCCTCCTGCATGAGGCCTACTGCATATGTGTATCTGCAATAAATAAATAAATAAGTTAAAAAAAAAACCAACAACAACAACAAACAACTCCAGAAAATGGATACCAGGCTAGTGCCTGGTTAGTGATCTTCATGAACCATCAGGCTACTCCACTATACAGCCTACAGAGAGAGGTGAAGTTGGAGGGTCAAAACTCCTGAGCTCAGGAAGAGATTTCACAGAGCACTAGAGTGAAAGAACGTTACTTAGAGGTGGTTTTGAGAGTATGGAGAGCGTAATCCTTTGGAGCTTGACAAAAGAAATAACATAAAGAATTAAAAAAATAAGTCATATAAAAAGCATGAGTCAAAATAATGTAGCATCTCCTGCTATGTTAAAAAGCCTGTGTGCTATTGGTATGCTGGGAAATAGTTGCCTCCTCTAATGATTTGGGCAGGAAAAAAAAAAAAGGAAAATACATCCAAGTTACTACTGAACCTCAGGAAAATATAAGACCTCTCTGTCACATGGATGCAGTTTGCTGAGTTTTAATATTCAGTACCCCACTGCTTTTCACCAACAGTAGGCGTACTGAAGATATACTGAGCACATTAATTATCAAATGATTCACTAACTGACAGAAAAATGATACTCACCCTATATTTGTTTTCTCTTAAATGGATTAGAAGACTAAATGATAAATTAAAAAATACATTGAAGAAAGAAAATTAGTACAGAATTTCACCTAAGTAATTGCTACAGAATGTTAATCCAAACAGCAAATAATGCCTGCAGCTTGGACAGGATATTACGCTTCCCAAAGAGGCAACAAAATGATTTAGTCTTATGACAACCACGGCCATCTGTACATCAGGAGAATTGGCTTAAGCAGAGCTTCAGTTTTATAGTCACAAAAAGCACTGGATAAGCCTTGATACTTTGTAATCTTTAGTACAGTCTTTAGGAATAAGCAGGAACAGTACACAGTGCTCACTGTCATAGCTTAGCAGGAATATTGTTGTTACTACTGGACTCACAGAGGAAGCATTCCCTTCAGTGACAGCAACGTACAGTCACTTCCAGTTGCACCACACAGGTGTCTCTACAACCAACAAAAACATCTGGTGTCCAAAAGGAAGCAAGGACTTCTGAAATGTATACTATGATGAGCTATCTTGTTTGCTAGAGGCATGCTACACACATTCCAAGACAGAAAGTTTGCTATAAACCACAGGAGTTCCAGTTTCTCCTTAAGCAAAGCGTTTCAGGACCTAGATGGGAGAGGATCTCCAGCTAGCTGCAGAAATTTCACAGTTTTTTACTATGTTACAGAAACATGAGCCCATGCTGCTGTTTTTGAGTCTCAGATTAAAGAATGCTAATGTTTATACCAAATCACTTTGACAAATGGAAATGCCATTAAAACATCAAAGAGCTTGGAAATAGACTTGAAAGCTTGGCCTTGCCCAGACTGCTCAATGGAATCATTGCTGAACACAGTTATTGCCACATTACCTGTACCAGTCTTGAGCACAGTTAAGCTATGGACAGATAAGGATGAACAATATTCAACAAACTGAACAAAGTACCCTTCCTTGCAGGAAGGGCATCTGAAGTTATTCTGTCCGATGTTCTTGGAAAACACATGATATAAGTTTTCACAACCGGATCAAGTTCCATATTGAGAACAGTTAGATTTCTTGCTTCCAGTAGTGACAGCTGCCAGAGCCTTAACAGAATGGAAGATACAAAGCTGGAACATTTTATTAGTACAGGACAACTGGTAAGCTATACAGCAAAACACACCCAGCCACCAAAGTACTGGCAAATCACTGTTTTTATATCAATATAGCTGAAGCATATTCTATGTAACTGAAACAATTCCTAGTAATAGCAACAAAACTTCACTTATACATCACACTGTGCTAACAACTTCAACCAGCACAACTTCATCAGCTACAACTAGCATACCTACAGCCGAAAAACATACCACACATTTGGTTTCAATATTATAAGTATCATCAAATGGAAATACAAACAAAATATTGATTTTTGACATCTAACATAGCAACTATTTTTTCTTTAATCTTGAACTCATTTGTCCTCATTTTGTATTTTCAGAATACGTTTTCTGTCTTAAGTTCCGAACAGCATTTTTATTGTAATCTAGTAATTAGACTTAATGAAAAATGTGAAAAAAGTTTTGAGATATATATCATAGCCAAAAATACTTGGCAATATTGCAGCATTGGTGCTGCTTTGTACTAAAACCTGCAGCTAAAGAAAAAAAAAAAGTCCATCCAAAAGGAATGTAGTGATGTGTGTGAGAAAAAACAGGTTTTTGTACAACCCTTCTCTAAAGTTACTTTTCAGGGAATTAACTTATTCTTCTTGGAAAGTTAATTGGTGAACTTAGATTGAAGAAGCACAATGAGAAGTTTGCTTTTTGGAGCAAAAAGTATTAGATATAAATAAAATGTAAACAATGTAAATGTGGGAAAGCACCAGTGAGGACCCCTTCCCTCTCCCCATGGAAAAACAGCATCACACACCCAAAGCCACAGGAATTGTGTGGGAGCTGAATAGGAAGATACTAATGCAAAGACATGGAAAACTTGTTACTCACAGCACAGTGCCTGCATGGCCAACTGGCATAGGCTCATTGTGTGCATCACAGTATTTTCTGTTTTACACATAGTCCCACTTCCTAGAATCATGTGATTATGTGAGAATTCTGGCTTACAATCAGGAAAAATGTATGTCTGGCCTCTAAAGGTGTGGAAAAGGCCTGAAAATAAAATAATTTTTTAAAAAGTATGGCTCAAAGACAAGGTCTTGCTGTCTGGGTTTATCTTAGCCTTTTAAGCCAAAAACGTTAAGTCTTCATTCCTGACTAATTAGAACTGAGGATACACAGGTCTCAATGAATTTAGATTAGGACTCGACATACTGAACGTATAATGTAGAACAGAATAGAGAAAAAAAAAAAGAAAGCAGAAAAGGAAGGAGAGGTAGGAGGGGAGGAGGAGGAAGGAGAGACACACTGTATGTAGAATGTAAAACAGATTAAGGCAAAAAAAAAAAAAGAAAGCGCAAAAGGAAGGGTGGGGGAAGGAAGGAAGCAAGGAACAGAGGGAAGGAAGGTAAAAAAAGGGAAAATAGGATAGAAGAAGATTAAAAATAATAATGCTAATTTTATCAATATTACCCCTTATTTGTCAATGGGCAAAAATTATTCCCACATGCTTTCCAATGCTGTACAGCTCCCAGTCTGTATTATTTCAATGCACAGAATTTATACCAGCTTAGAAATATCGCTACCTTCTCTACCATTAACTAATTATTTTTCCTACTTTAATAATTAAATAAGTTTAAATGTATAAGGAACAATTACAGACATTTTAATCCTTCCTCCATCTATTTTCATTCTTTTGCATACGACATACAAATGAGGAAGAAGAGTCTGCTTCACACCATCACCCTCCAAGATTTCTTAAAATAGTATTGCTTTGCAGCTCCATAGCTCTTCAACTGAACAGTTTAAACCCTGAGACTGCCCTTTGGCAGTTTTTGAAGACATCAGCCCCAACTCTTGACTGGCCTATGGCCTCTCTGTCCTCAGTCCTACAGCACACAGAACTGCCTCTCATTCTCCTCCCAGGCCACACCCCACCAAAAAGAAACACAGAGAAGTCAGTCCTTTGTCCCTTAAATTCCCTCCAAGCTTATGATTTCAGCATGCTAGTGAGAAACTGGAACATGAGACAATTTGTCTCCTAACAGTTGTCATGACTAATTGTGTAATAGAGGGTTGATATCATTTCCTCTACCTCTTTTATGACACTATCACACAATAATGTCAAGCTAAGGAATGCAAAGTCCTTAATATATTCGGATCCACCAACCTACGCAAGCGTGCATACTATATTCTAATTGGGATTGTGCATACTTTAGCATGAATAAGTAACTTCCCCTGGGAAGTTACAGGCAGTAGTTAAATGAAATCCAAGACTCAGCTCACCGTCTTTCCCATTACCTGTAACAAACTTTGATCAGTGGGGGATAAATAAACACACAAACATCTTATCTCTCTCAGCTTCGATGGGGTTCAGCAGAGTTTAGCTTCACAGGTAGTCTTCTGTCCTAAATCCTGACACTGCCCATCAGACTCACCTACACCAGATCATCAGACTTGGCATACAGCAAACCACTTTGTTGCATTCAGCAGTCACTACAGGCAACAGCACAGCATGCAGTCAGGTACAGCAGGTCTGTTTGGGGAAAGCCAAGAGCTATAGGCAGTGTCTGAAGGGGGAAGGATCAGGACGGTACAAGAGAAGGGGCTGGTGTAGTCCATAGACCATGACAGAAAGGAAGTCAAAGCCCTCTTCCCAAATGTACTCCCATACTGAGAAAGGGTCTTCTATCTTTCCTCTGCCAGTCTAGGTGAACCTGGCTCAAAGAACAAATTGTTGCTGACAATTAATGAACCCTGCACCTCCCATATGTCACAGCATATTGGTGGTCAGGTAAGGGCAAGAGGCAAGCAACTTCTGCACATTGCCTGCTCTCCAGAGCACACATGATGCTGAGAGCTAACATTGCAGCAAGTGAGGTCTCACCCTCACAGCCAGAGGGCAGGAGGGTTTAACAACCCACATCCAGACACTGTTTCACAGGTCTTTGTCTTCGTTCAGTATCAGGTTCGCATTCTATCTAGCTATGATTGCCTGCTGCAGGACTGAAGGACAGTACAAGCTCATTATTTCAGTATGCTAGTGAGAACAATCACAGTGACGCATCATGATGTAACAAACCACCTCTGTCACTCTTGGCATACACAGGAGGTACAACGGGTCTTTTTAGACCTGCTCTCTAGAAACAATCACAGTAGAGAAAGAATGATCATAGTTTTACTCACAGCAGGAAAGAGCAGTATTACTGCTTTTCTTTCAAATAGAAAAACACCCTGCACTGCAAATGTTTATGTACTCCTGCTCTGCTAGCATTTACCCTAATAAAAGGTGATAAAGATGCTCCAATATGACTGTTGTGTCAAGTTGTGCTTCTACCTAAAGCTACCTCTTGCGAACAGTTAAACAGCTGTGATCACCCTGAAATTTCAAGTTGATGGGGCCACAAAGGGTGACATCAGTAACATAATGGGAAATTGAACTGTACACATTCGGATAGTAGGAGCTCACATTCCTTCAATTACCCACTGTTGCCCTTTGGTAAAGGAAGAATCTACAAATGGCTTGGATGATCAGTGGTTTTTCAAGGCAATTGAGAACTGCACCTTCACCCTCACACCTTTCCAAACAGAATTCCCAGTTCTGGCTCTTTGAGTAGCAGTTCCTGCCTATCTGAGCAGCTGAGGGAACCACAGCCCCTTATACCTCACAGATGTGCTCTCAGGATTAGTAAGTCAGTGCCCACTCAGCGTGACCAACATGCAAAGCCCTGTTTTAAACTCAGTAACTGACCACGGCTATAGGTAAAGTCTTATTAAACCATCCTTTCACCAGCAGAAAAAGTATTAACTGTTCATTCAGATCCCTCACTGTGTCTTTTGCCTCCGAGCTCTTTAGGATACAAAAGGTGTTCCTAAGGTATTTTATTTTTGTACTGCAGATGCTTAGCACAAACAACAGATACATTTTTCATACAAAGTAGTGTTCATAATTAATTGTTGCAACTCACTCTGGATCAGTTTTAATCTTGTATCATGGTTACATTCTAGTGATCTTACTGTCCAGTTCATGAAAGTACCTGCCCCATAACTTCACAGATGTCAGGTATTCACAGTAGCCTATTTCTCACTCCGTCCACATTCAGGTAAGCCCCGAACCACAATTCCAACAATTTTATAAGCTCAGGATATACAGCATCAGATATTTCGTGGTATCTCTAAGCACAAAACAAGTATCTCCACCAAACCATTCTTGAAAACCAAGTCTTTACAAATAAATGCTTGAACTTACATGTATAGGTCAGGTCTCTCCTATGCAATTTTTTTTTTCTTTTAAATCTCTTGTTTGGGACAAAAGAAGCTTGGGATTACTTTTTTTTTTTTCTAATGTTTTCTGCTGTAGGAGCCATGTCACACTTCTGTCCCACTTCAAGCCTTCTCCTACGATCAAGACAGTTAAAAGGTTTATTTTATTAAATACAAAACAAAACCACAGAAATCCAACACTCCCGCTCCACTATTACTCTAAAATAATCCATAATTCTGAACCTATGGCTTTAAGAAGCCCACAGACATAAATCAATAACATTTTGGTTACATTGGAATTGTTCACGCAAACTGAGTATAACTAGCTGTTTCTGAATGGATCCAGGTATTTAATCTTAGGAACCTGGTCTTCAACTCTTGGCTCAGGATTACTGCTTCACTTCAGCACAAAACTGCAGTTCTCCCAGGACTCCAGACAACTATTTAAAGTCAACATATTACTGAAGTAGTAATACACACTGGAGAGTTCTGTATCATAACACTGTGCTTCCAAATAGGAGAAATTCAGCCTTATTTTCAGTACTAGATGGCCTGGAGCATATCCCTTATGAGGAAAGGCTGAGTAACCTGGGTCCGTTCAGCCCAGGGAAAAGAAACCTGAGGAGGGAGGTGATAAATGTTTATAAATATCTAAAGGGAGGTTGGAGATAAATGGATGAAGCCAAGCTCTTCTCAGTGGTGTGTAGCGATAGGACAAGGAGCAATGGCCTAAAACTTGAACACAGGAAGTTCCATACAGACATGCAGAAGAACTTCTTTATGGTAAGGGTGACAGAGCACTGAAACAGGTTGCCCAGAGAGGTTGTGGAGACTCCTTCTATGGAGATTCAAGTCCTGTCTGGAAATGCAACCTATTGTAGGGAACCTGCTTTAGCAGGGGGGGGTGGACTCAATGATCTCATGAGGTCCCTCCCAACCCCTGCAGTTCTGCAATTCAATGAATAATAATGAAAAAAATCCAAATGCACTTTACTCTTTTCCATTGTCACAATCCAAATTTGTACAATGCTGAATTTTAAATTAAGTTACCAAAGGGAACATGCTAGTAAAACATAATATATTTCAGGGTAGATTTGACTTCATACTGCTCTGCTGAAGTTGAAATTTCTGATTTTCAGGATTTTTTTTTCATGGCACATGGTCCATCAAACCCCATATTTTCTTATTATACCTTTTTCTTCAAAGCCATTTTGCTGTGACTATCAAAGAGCTAGAGTTGTTCCATTTTCCACCCCAATGCCTACTCTTACTCCTTTGATATCTCTATTACTATACACTCAGCAGCCAAATAGGTAAGCATGGAAGCTGTATTTAGAATTGAGGGAAAGAGCTCCAATATGTCTGATAATACTCACTGTCCAATTCAGTTGCTATTATTTTTCTATACATGGAGACATAATTTCAGGTGGGTTCTTATTGCTCTGACACGTGACTGGTCACAGCACACCACCTGGTGACATAACTGGCATGCCTGGCCTTGCTCTTCCAGTAAAAAGCATGATTGTTCCTTCAGTACACATCCAAGCTGCACCTTCCTCTGCACCTCTCTGGAAGGAAACAGCTTGTTTTACTCACTGTGCAAGGCGATATGGTGGGCTACACGAATGCCAGAGGAAGGCTGCCTTCCCTGATGGCACAGAACACAGACTGAAATGAGCTCTGTAGCAATACAGTAGAAGGCAGCATTGACTCTGTGACCATGGAAATATCTTACAGTTTCCCTTTCAGTCCCTTCCAGATGTACTATGAGAACATTCCCTCTTCCCAGCGGTGCCCACCGCTGAGGAAGAGAGTGACAGTGCAAAGCAAGTTACAGAAACAGATGCAGAAAGGCAACAGACAGTGGGAAGATTTATCTGAGCCACATACATTATCAATGATCGGGATTCTATGATTCTGTGATCTAACCCTTGCTGTCCCAAATATTGTGTAGTGAGACACTGACCCTATAGTACAAGGCTGACAGTATACCTGGAACACCTGTTCTTGTATAAATCTAAAAGGGAAACATGCACACCACACCTTCTCATCTTTGCTGCTATGCAACCTGACAATCCTCACCTGTAAACACAGAATCATAGAATTAGCAAGGTTGGAAAAGACCTACAAGATCATCCAGTCCAACCATCCACCTACCACCAATAACCCCACTAAACAATGTCTCTCAACACAACATCTAAATGTTTCTTGAACACCTCCAGGGATGGTGACTCAACCACCTCCCTGGGCAGCCCATTCCAGCGCCTGACCACTCTTTCAGAAAAGTAGCTTTTCCTAACGTCCACCCTGAATCTCCCATGGCACAACTTGAGGTCATTCCCTCTCGTCCTGTCACTAGTTACAAGAGAGAAGAGGCCGACCCCCAGCTCACTACAACCTCCCTTCAGGTAGTTATAGAGAGCGATGAGGTCTCCCCTGAGCCTCCTCTTCTCCAGACTGAACAATCCCAGCTCCCTCAGCCGCTCCTCATAAGGCCTGTGCTCCAGACCCCTCACCAGCTTTGTTGCCCTCCTCTGAACATGCTCCAGGGCCTCAATGTCTCTCCTGCAGTGAGGGGCCCAAAACTGAACACAGTACGCGAGTTGCAGCCTAACCAGTGCTGAGTACAAAGGGACAATTACTTCCCTACTCCTACTGGCAACACTATTTCTGATACAAGCCAGGATGCCATTGGCCTTCTTGGCCACCTGGGCACAGTGGGCACACTGCTGGCTCATGCTTAGATGAGCACTGACCAATACCCCCAGGTCCATTTCCTCCACACAGTCTTCCAGCCACTCTGCCCCAAGCCTGTAGCATTTCCTGGGGTTGTTGTGGCCAAAGTTCAGGACCCGGCACTTGGTCTTGTTGAACCTCATCCCATTGGGTTCAGACAGCAATCCAGCCTGTCCAGATCCCTCTGTGGGGCCTTGCTACCCCCAGGCAGATCAACACCTCCTGCCAGCTTGGTGTCGTCTGCAACATGGATAGGAATCTCTGAGCACTTTAGAAAGAAGGCTGACTCAAGTGTTGCAGCTAGATTATATTTCACAGGGCTAGTTACCCTTATACACTTGTACTATGGAATACCTACAGTACAATTTGTATGTCTTAACAGCAGCTCAGGCTAATCTATACCAAAAGAATCTTGCTTATAGCCCAGATCTTCTAAAGACACAGCTACAACATCAATGCTTTGTTAGGCATCTGTATGGCTAGGGTACCCTTCCTTCTGCTATGAAATGAAGTATGCCAGCAAAGACATATTCTTGCAAGTATACACTTAAGAATTTTCCACTAGCACCTCCTCACAGGACAGGAATCGGTAACAAAGTAAGGTTCTAGTTAAGACTTACGCTATTCAAAGAGTATTTGCAGGCACTTTTGATTACCAGACCTGTAATTTTTGTGCATACAAAGGGTACATACATAAAGTTTACATCCACTGATTTTTTGTTGCTGCTCAGCAACACCTGAGAGCAAAGAATCTTCTTCTTGTCACCCCTGCTCCCATTGGTTTGTGTGCGTTAGTTCAACACTGGTTTATGTATCTATTTCTATCATTAAATGAATATGTAAATGTAGCCATTGCAGCCACCTTGCAGCAGCTACAAGCAATGACCACATCCAATACTGAACCCAGCTCAGGCCTTGCACCACATGCATAGGGCTCCAGCAACCCAAATGAACTGCATCCGACCTCCTGCTCCCCCAGGCAGACACACTTCCTGGTCTGAACTGAAGCAAATTTCACGTGTTATTTAGTAACCTTCCTCTGTGAGGATACATCTCCAGTGATTATTTCCTCCCTTCATTCTATACACACAGTATTTTGAGGACACTTTATTTAGGGGGAGTAGGATTTGTGGTGAGTATGCTCTTCAATTTAGCATACCAATTTTTTCACTGATGGAACCAGTCACCTGGAACACACAGAGATACTTCCAACTCCCCATTTCATCTGCTATGGGGAAGCAACCTGAATTGCACCTTCTAATAAAAAGAAATCCTGTAATCCTAATCCTGCCCCTCTTGACTAGAGTATTTTGAAACCAAAAACTCTACCACTGGATAAATCAATGAAGTGGCATTCATCTTCCCCTCTTCAGTCACACTGTGCAAGGCTTAATCTCATCAGCATGACTGGGCCCTGCCCACACATGCAAGGGATCACCAAGACTGTGGATCCTCCCAGGCACCTCAGCATGACCCAGGTAAGGATTTGGGAAGTTTTGTGTACAATCAGCGGCAAAAACTCCACTGCTGAGCACTCCACTATGGATGCTGAGCTCCAACAAGGCCAATTCTCACACAACAAGAACTGAAACATTCAAGACTACAAAGGTAGTTTGATGTCTGAAAATTTCTGTGGCTGTAGTCAACACATACTTCTATGTGACTTTCTGCAAACAGGATAAAGTCTGAGGAAGTTAATTTATGGCCAACTACTCCGGTTCACTTTTCATATACTATCCAAAACTTTGGGGGGCACAGTGCAGAACAGACTTTTTCTCTCACACCCATCACGCACACTCAGTCGCATCAAAACCCGCATGTATTACACGTGGCATGCACTTGTGTCACTTGTTGAGTAAAACATAGTGACTGCCGATACCTAATGGTGCCTCAAAAGAAAACCAGAACCCCAAAAAAGGAAAATTACGGATGAAGGAAGAGTGTTCAACAAAAAACAGACAGATGAGTACTTTTTTTGTCCAGATAAATAATATGGCACTATGTTTAATTTGGAAAGAAATTCTGCCAGTTTTCAAAGGTTACAATTTGAAAACATATTATATGCAGAAACATGATGCCAAATTCAATGAATATCAAAGAATGCTTTGTGAAAACAAAATAGCAGAACTGAAAAAAAAATCTGTCATCTCAACAAAATCTTTTTTTAAAAAGCTCAAAAGAACTCTATTATAAAAAGCTAGTTAAGTGGTAGCAAATTTAATTGCAAAAAAAATCAAAACCATTTATTGATGACGAGTTTATTAAGCAATATTTGGAAAGTATGACAGATATAACTTGTCCTGATTAAAAAAAAAAAAAAAAAAAGGATTTTTCTAAAATCGGTTTGTCTCACCTTAGTGTAGCCAGGCAAACTGAAGAAGTCAGGAAATTTTTCAAAAGAAATCTGGAGAGTAAAGCTGCTAGTTTCAAATTTTATGCTTTTGTGATAGATGAAAGTACTGATGCTACAGATACAGTTCAACTTGCCATCTTCATTAGAGACATAGATAGTGCATATAATGTTACTGAGCAAATGGCTCCTTTAGTGCCATTAAAAGACATAACAAATCTCTTGATTTGTATGAAACAGTAAAAAATACATTAAAGCTATTTTCTTAACTTTTGGTCAACATATCTGGTATAGCTACTGATGGTTCCCCAGAGATGGGTTTTTTTGGTAAAAAAAAAAAAAAAAAGAGAGGCTTACACAATTTATTGAAGACAATGCAATTGCCACCAGCAACTCATGTTTGATGAAACATCACTGCATCAGACATCAAGAAAATTTACACGTGAAAGCTTTAAAAATTTATAATGTAATTCAAATCATCATCAAAGCTGTGAATTTCATAAAGTTCAATCATCACCAGTTCCAGGAGTTACTTAAAAGTATAGATGCTGATTATGAGAACGTCATTTACTTTTCTGAAGGAAGGTGGCTAAGTTGGGGTAAAACGCTAAAAAGATTTCATGATTTGAAAAAGAAATCAAGTCACTTATGGAATCAAACAGAAATTTTGCACCAGAACTTGAAGATGAAAAATGGCTCAGAGGTTTAGCTCTTTTGGTGGATTTGACTGCTCATTTAAGTGAATTAAACATGTGTCTTCAAGATGAAAATCAACTTATCTGTGCTACATTTAAGATCATAACAGTGTTCAAAATGAAACTCAAATTATGGCAAGCTCAAGTTATGGCACATAAGCATTTTGATCCATTGGCTAAACACATTATTGTGAACAGTAAGTACAAAATATGCAGCCATGCTTTCTCTTTTGATAAAGGAATTTGAGGAGAGGTTTGAAGATTCCAAAAAAAAAAAAAAAACCATCAATTTTTGGGTATATGTGTGACTCCATCCTCAGCTGACATAAATAGATTACCTGTGAATTCTCACATGGAATGTATCAAGCTGCAAAGAAAAGTTTGATTACGTCTTTTTACTAGACTTTTACAAGACCTATCTTGCCAGAGAGAAATATCCCTCGCTTCATAATCACACCTTATTCATGTCATTGCTTTTTGGTAGCATATATGTTTTTGAGCATATATGTTTTCAAGGATGATGCACAAGAAAAGTAAAATTTCATCAAAAAATTTCTGACAAGCACTTTGAGAACTTACTAAGAATTGCAAGCACTTCCATTGAACCAGACATTGATGCATTCATTTCACAAAAACAAGGTCAAATATCCCACTAGTTTTATGTTTTTGTCGCTCTTTTTTATGTTTTATTAAAAAAAATAATAATAAGTTTTGTTGCTTATCCACATTAATGGTATTATATATTTTATATGTGGCCCAAGACAACTCATCTTCACCCAGTTCAACCCAGGCAAGACAAAAGGTTGGACATCCATGCCATAGACCTAAACTCAGCTGACTAACCAAGTCCTGCAACTGAGTAAACCTGGGCTAATGAGTGAATCAGGACAGCTGATCTCACACACTTGCTTTAAAGGGAATATTGAAAGAAAAAAGAAAAAAAAACTACCTTCCATAAAGATTTAAGTTAAGGCATGCTTGTGACAATTCCTGTACCTCAAGCCTTAGTTTCACAAATTCCCTAACTTGTCAAAAGTGGACACAGCTGCCAGGAGCTGGCCCATCCCCTGTCCTCCTTACTCCCACCTTACGTTGCTCTTTCTCTTCTGCAACATATACACATGCATGGCCTTGCAACAAGCCAGGCAGGAGAACTGGCATGGATGACAAACATAACACCATCTTCCAAAGCAGTGCTAGCTGATAGGATCTGTGCAACCACAACCTATTGTCTCAGCCCAGAAATATAGGAAATAAATATATGATTCCCTCTTTTATTCATTTTAGCACAAGGATGGTCTACTCATGCCTGGCTTCAAGCTACCCTTCTGCACCAGACCATGCACTGTATGGCCATAGAGACAATTTTCTTTTTTCCAAGGAAGTGGGCCAATTTTCAGTTGAAGCAATGATAGAAAATAAGTAAATAAATATAGAATAAAATCCTTAGCAAAATTTTGTTCCTTACCTCTAGAAGGCACTTGAAAAAAAAAGTGATCCACAGGAAAGAAGGCGGCTCAAGGAACGAGAGCAAGAGCATCCAAGTTTAACAGGATGAAATAAAACAAGGCCCAGGGAAGAGGCTATAACCAGCAAAGGTTCTCAGAAGAGTTCCTCAGAGGAAGAACCCAGGTCTCATGGTTTCAGATTGCAAGAAGACAGGGCTTCAGCTGGAGCACCAGGCTTAGTTCTAGTCCCAAACTGTCACCAGCAATATAGCATGCGATCCCCACTTCCCACTCAGATTTATAAAGACCACTGAGCTGCTGTATGGATAGCACTACAAATACTTCATCAGCCATGAGCCAGCAAAATGAGATTCTGCATGGATGCCAAACATTAACAGCCGAATCTTACGAATAATTCAGATTTAGAACAACTTCAAACCATATTTTCAATGCCTTCTCCTCAACCAGTTCAGCTGGGCTTCTGAAATCCAGGTCACTCATACATTACCACTCCAAAACAAGCCACATCCCTCCCATGCAACCCTTTAAGAAGACTTTGCCCTTATACAAGCTACCTCCAATAAGCCTTTCAGATTCCAAGAAATTCCAAAACATCAGTGAATGCTGTCACAAAACTTAAGTGGCATGTTACAGATGTGGATTGGTCAGCAAGTGAGGGGCAAGGACAAGGCAACAGCATTCATATCCAGTAACCCCTTCGCAAAGGTGTTCCCCTGATCCTGTATTGTCTGCCAAATTTGATCCATCCAACTTCTGAAAATAAGTTAAAGCACCAAGCACAAGGATAACAAGGGTGCTGGGCAGGCCAGATGAGCTGCAGGAGCTTGAAAGGCCAGGCAGGTTGCTTGGGGCACCAAGGGTGCCACCACGGCTCTGAGGTAAGCTCCAAGCGGTGAGAAGGGAAACGTGCAGTAAGCATGTGTTTCGTCTTCCGTTCCTCCATGACAGGCCATAAAAGTCACAAGACACCAGGGAGCAAAGCAGAGAGAAAAACAAGGTGTCCAGAGTTCAAATGCAGCCCTGAAACACCAGGGCCTCTGAAGCCCGCAGCCCAGTGACCAGAGCCAAGACCTGGCTCCCATGTGGGAGGTACAGCAGCGGTGCAGAAAAGCGCTCCGGCTGCCGGGGTCGGGCCCACGTTTCTGTCTCTACCTGTGAGGGGCAGGAACATCAGTAAAGTGCTGCGATGGGCCTCCCAAGGGTCCAGGCCCCTTTGTCGCCCTCCCTGTGGGCACTGGAGCGGACGTCCCCACATCTGGCTCAGCGGGGCTTCCCCGAACGTCGATTCCCCACACGCTCACCCACACCTACGCGCATCGGGCCGAGCCCCGAGCCCCAGAGGAGCGCAGCAGGCCCGTCGTCTCGCCGCGGGAGGAGGGCGAGTTCCTTCCCCTGAGATCCTTCCTACTCCACTTCCCCGTGGGATCCTGAAACGGTGGGCCGTTTCCGTCCTCTCTCCCTGCCGCACCGGCCCCGGGAAGAGCGCCGCTCCAGCCCGGCCTCAGCCCGGCCCGTGCGGGATCGGGCGCCAGGCCCGCGCCTCTCCAGGCAGACGGCAACGCCACTCCCACAATGCCCTTACCTGCGGCGGGCGGGCCGGGGCCAGCGCTGCCCCCGGCGCCGTTCTAGCTGGGGTCCCCCTGCCCTAGGCGACAGCAGACTAAGGTCTCCGTGCTTCCCCCGGGGCTGCAGGTATGTCATCAGCACCACGGCTCCCAGGTGAGCCGGGCACACCTACAGGAAGGCAGGCGGGCCGCCCTGATTGGCGTGCGGGGCCGACAACGGGGCTCGCACCCCCGCCGGCGGGTGTGGGGAGAATCGTCGTCCTCTTCCTGGTGAGCTCGCACACTGGAGTCATCTCGGCGTCGGAGCTGGCTGTGCGGTGGGTCGCAGCGCGGTGAGGAGTATTCCTCTGCATGATTCGGGGTGCAAAACGCGATTAACGCTGTTTTTTTGTTGTTGATGTTGGTTTGTTGTTTTTTTTTTTGGTCTTGAAGCAGACAGCAGAGCCAGTGTACCTGCCCCCTGTTGTCTCTTGTTCCAGAAAGAGGAACTATGTTATTTATTTTTTTGCAACCTTCTTCATTACCTGTCTCTCTCTTCCTGCTGCTTAAGGTCCGTCATTATTTTTGCACGTGTGAACCCTTCTGCTGTGTTTCCTCCCTCCGACAAATAGCTAGGATTTTAAAGGAAAGCACCATGTGCCAGAAGAGTTGTCCTCACAGCATAGGGCACAGCTCAGCCCCTGCAGAAGCAGACCTCAGAGATCCTAGCATTGTGTCCTGGATTGTCAAGTAGGGGTAAGTGAATTGAACAGCTTAGTAAATATGAAATTGAGCAGAATTTGAGTAGAAAAACTAAGTTCTACCAAAAGTCTGAATCCACAACAGCCATTCTCAGGCATCCTGTCCTTCCAGGTATACAGATGAATATCCCAAGGAAACCTAGCTGCATAAAAGCTTTCTCTGGAATAATGAGGGACTAAACATGGTGTGTCAACAGATTAATATCTGGCTCCAAGCCTGGTGTGCCTGACAGGAGTTTGGGTTTTTTGACCTCGGCTCGATTTTCACGAGACTGGGCCTGCTGGCAACCAATAGGACTAGCCTATCCCATCAGTGGAAAGGGGTTTTATGAAGGGAACTGGGAAGGTTCATTGATAGGGCTTTAAACTAGGTATGAAGGGGGGTGGGGTGAAGGCTAGGTATGAAGGGTGGGGGTGAAACCAGGGTTGTTAGTAAGGAGCCTGTATGTAATGAGCCACTGCTTGTGGGAGGGGCTTGTGCTAGTAAGATCCCACAGTCTTGTGGGGTGAAGGAGGAGGACGACACACCTTTTTGTAGGAAGAACACAAGGCTTGGTGTGAGGTTGGTGGCTATGGAAACATGTGAGTGTGGTCAAGAGGGTATTAGGGCTTCTCCCACTCATAAGGTGGCCCAGCTCAGGTACATCTACACCAATGCATGCAGCATGGGTAACAAACAGGAGGAGCTAGAGGCCATTGTGCTGTTGGAAAACTATGATATAGTTGCCATCACGGAAACATGGTGGAATGACACACACAGCTGGAATACTGTGATTGATGGCTACTGACTTTTCAAAAGAGATAGGCAAGACGGGAAAGGTGGTGGTGTAGCCCTCTATGTTAAGAAAGAATACGAATGTATGGAAGTTAATGATGATGATGATAGGGTCAAGAGCTTATGGGTTAGGATAAAAGCGAAGGCCAATAAGACTGACATAATCGTGAGAGTCTGCTACAGGCCACCCAAGCAGGACGAAGTGGTGGATAAGATACTTTATGGGCAGTTGGGTGAGGTCTCGAGGTCTCTACCCCTTGTTCTCATGGGGGACTTCAACTTCCGAGATGTCTGCTGGAATTATAATATGGCAGAAAGGGAACAGTCCTGGAGGTTCCTAGAGTGTGTGGGAGACAACTTCCTGACACAGCTGGTGAAGGAGCCAACAAGGGGAAGCAAAATCCTGGACCTGCTGCTTGTTAACAGAGAACGCCTTGTGGGGGATGTAAAGGTTGGAGGCTGTCTGGGGCAAAGTGATCATGAAATAATAGACTTCTCAGTCTTTGTTGAACCTCAGAGGGGAGTCAGCAAAACTGCAACCTTGGACTTCCGAAGGGCAGACTTTGGCCTCTTTTGGAGCATGGTTGAGAGTGTCCCTTGTGAGGTAGTTCTGGAGGGCACGGGAGCCCAGGACGGCTGGGAATACTTTAAGGAAGTTATTTTAATGGTGCAGGAGCTGACCATCCCCAAGTCACGGAAGACAAGCCGTCGGGGTAGAAGACCGGCCTGGCTGAACAGAGACCTTAAACTGGAACTCAGGAACAAAAGGGAAGTTTATGGTCTTTGGAAGAGGGGGCAAGCAACTTATGACAATTACAAGTACCTAGTGAAGCTGTACAGGGAGAAAATTAGAAAAGCCAAAGCCCAGCTAGAACTGAACTTGGCCACTAAGGTGAAGAACAGCAATAAATGTTTCTATAAATACATCAACAGTAAAAGGAGGGCTAGGGAGAATCTCCATCCCTTGTTGGATGCTGAAGGCAACACAGTGACCAAGGATCAGGATAAGGCTGAGGTACTTTATGCTGTCTTCGCCTCAGTCTTTAATAGTAAGTCTTGTTGTGCCCTGGACACACAGCCCCTTGAGCTGGCAGATGGGGATGGGGAACAGAACAGGCCATGCACAATCCACGATGAGATGGTTTTGGACCTGCTCCACAAGCTGGACACTCACAAGTCCATGGGGCCAGATGGATTGCACCCTAGAGTGCTGAGGAGTTGGTGGATGTGGTTGCCAGGCCTCTCTCCATCATCTTTCAACAGTCCTGGCTAACGGGATGTCCCTGTTGACTGGAGACTAGCAAATGTGACTCCTATCTTCAAGAAGGGCCGGAAAGATGATCCTGGTAGCTACAGACCTATCAGTCTCACCTCGGTGCCAGGGAAGGTTATGGAACAGATAATCTCAGGATACATTGTGGATCAATTAAAAGTCAACCAGGGGATCAGGCCCAGTCAGCATGGGTTTATGAATGGTAGATCCTTTTTGACAAACCTGATTTCATTCTATGACAAGGTGACCCGCTTAGCTGTTGATGTGGTCTACCTGGACTTCAGTAAGGCCTTTGACTCCATCCCCCACAGCATCCTTGTGGAGAAGCTGGCTGCCCATGGTTTGGATGGGCATACGCTCTGCTGGGTGAAACACTGGCTGGATGGCCAGGCCCAGAGAGTTGTGGTCAATGGAGTTAAATCCAGTTGGTGGCCAGTCACAAGCAGTGTCCCCCAGGGCTCGGTGCTGGGGCCTCTTCTATTCAACATCTTTATCAATGATCTTGATGAGGGGATTGAGTGCACCCTCAGTAAGTTTGCAGATGGCACCAAGTTGGGAGGGAGTGTTGATCTGCCGGAGGGTAGAAAGGCACTACAGAGGGACCAGGATAGACTGCATCAATGGGCCAAGGTAAACCGTATGAGTTTCAACAGGGCCAAGTGTCAGGTCCTGCACTTTGGTCACAACAACCCCATGCAACCCTATAGGCTTGGGGAGGAGTGGCTGGAAAGCTGCCTGACGGAAAGGGACCTTGGTGTGCTGATGGACAGTCGGCTGAATATGAGGCAGCAGTGTGCCCAGGTGGCCAAGAAGGCCAGTGGCATCTTGGCTTGTATCAGGAATGGTGTGGTGAGCAGGACTAGGGAAGTAATCCTGCCCCTGTACTCGGCACTGGTGAGGCCTCACCTCGAGTACTGTGTTCCGTTTTGGGCACCTCAATACAGAAAGGACATTGAGGTGGTGGAGCAGGTCCAGAGAAGGGCAACAAGGCTGGTGAAGGGCTTGGAGAATATGACCTACAAGGAGCAACTGAAGGAACTGGGACTGTTTAGTCTGGGGAAGAGGAGACTGAGGGAAGACCTCATTGCTCTTTTCAAATACCTGAAAGGTGATTGTAGTGAGAGCGGGGCTGGTCTCTGTGGTGACAGATGACAGGACAAGGGGAAATGGCCTCAAGTTGCACCAGGGGAGGTTTAGGTTGGATATCAGGAAAAGCTTCTTTACAGAAAGGGTTGTTAAGCACTGGAACAGGCTCACCAGGAAGGTGGTTGAGTCACCATCCTTGAATGTGTTTTAAAACCATTTGGATGTGGTGCTCAGGGACATGATTTAGTGGTGGGTTGTTAGAGTAGTGTGGTTAGGTTGCGGTTGGACTTGATGATCTTGAAGGTCTTTTCCAACCTGAGCAATTCTGTGATTCTATGATACTGATGTAGCAGCTCAAGAACACCTCCCTTACACCTCTCTTTGTCTCTTTTGGTACTGGAATTGAAATATAGTAATGGATTTAATATACCCAGATGTACGGGGAAGGTCTGCATGCCTCAGTACACCCTGTATGCTGAGAATATTCTGTTCTACAGTGTGACCTGAAAGAACCATATGAAATGTTTGTTTGCTTTTTTCTAGTATTTGTGGTCTCCTATGCCACCATAATCTCAGATAGCAGAGAGATGACTGTGTAATCTTGCTATGAAATTTCAGTAGGAATAAGAGTGCCCCAAAGAACACAGATGGCCAGTGCTTCTCTGCAGGACGCCAAAGGTCGCTGGCTGGGAGGTAATGAGAGAAAGGCTGCTAGCAGGATGGAGGTGTAACAGGTAACAACACAACAGGCTAAAAGACCTTGCTAGCTTTTACATGATCAGGAACTGCAAGACAGTTTATTGTTTGCTGTCTATGATGTGACTTGGCATAACTTCTAGCTTCCACTGGAGCAACTTTCACAACCTACTGTGTAACCCTTTTAAGACCACATTTACTCAGAGAAAATTTTTGAAATACAGAGGCTTCTTATTTTTGTCCTTGTTTTTTCTGCTCTGAAAACTAAACTGATTAGATCCTGTATTTGTCCTTCTAGCAGTGCAGTTGCTGCCATCCTTAACAACAGCCTCTCATCCACTGAAACCATGTTATCACATCCCATCCTACTTCCAGACTAAAAATCACCTGTTCCCCACTCTGTCCTGAACCTGTTTCCCACATCCCTTATCACTGCCAATGCTCTCCCTTTCATTTTGGGTCAGCAGCTTTCAGGCTGTGTTCAGGTTACCCAGCTGCACAGCTGGCTGGCTCTGGGCAGTCCTTGCTTTGGCTGTGTACAGAACTGCTTCATTAGAGCCTAAACAAAGACCCAAAAAGAATACAGCTAATTCACTGTTGCTAATATTGCCATTAATATTTATTACAAAAGCAGCACATTCTGTTGTCAGTTATTAGTTTCAGCCTACTGCTGAAAGAAATGAGGCTTATTGGCATTCCCTCTTCCCCTAAACACATCTTCACATCCCTCCCATGCTCCCAGCAGACTGAGTGTCCCTAAACCAAATATTTTGACCTGCTTCCTGGACAAGATAATACAAAAGCTGCCAAACAAAATGGATGAGGACCAGCCTCTGCCTGCTGATCCTTCTCTAGAGTGACAGCAAGAGCTCCCTGCTGTACTCGGCTGTAGAAACATTCTCAGCTTTGATTCCTCTATATGTTTGTTACATTTTTTAACGAGCTGGTTGGTTCCTGAGTGAGTAATGGGGGACTGGCAATGCAATAAGTAGCCCTATTTTCTGAAGAAACTACAGAAAAGAAACAACAAGCCTGACAAAAAATATATATTTAAATTGATCCTTAAATTTCAAAACAAATATTTTTAAAAAGATCAAACAGTGCTTTTGGATTCTCTTCTGATTTTGAAATTTCTATCTCATTCTGGATATATGTAAGTGGAGAGAAAATTAAGGAGAAATATAATTTTGGTCAAGGCAAAAGCAGAGAAGAAACAAAGCAGAGTGAGCCTGTATTTATAGAGAAGATAGTGCAGGAAAACACCTTTAGTCCTTTTTTTCCACTGCTTCCAACACTGGAGGGGAGGGCTAGGACAGGAGAGCTCTGCCCCTTCCTGCAGCAGCCCTCCCTGAACGTTTTTCTTAAGAAAGCTGGAAAAAGGCAGCCAAAGGAACAAGGGAGAGCTTTTGCTCTCCTTCAGTCATGGATATACTGTGAAGCAATTCCTGCAGAAACTGGACTGTGTTTGAGGCAGCTCAGGTGAAGACTGGGGCTGAGTTTCATCTGCCCCATCTTGATATCCACAAAACAGGTGCCTCCATCTGAATTATGGCCAGACTGGAGAGACACGGACATTGTTAGGTAGCAGTTTGCTGACCAATCTCAGATGTCTGCCTTTGGAGTGGGTGAGTTCATGCCCTAGAAATGCTTCTTTAATATTTAACTGGGGGGCTTTTCTTGTTTTGTTGAATGATTTGTTCTCAATTTCTTATATGACAGACTTCTTGCTTTTAAGCAGTATTTTTCTATTCTTGTGTGTTTTCATTTTTAATAAAGAGTCTTTGCTTACAATGAGGATGTTCTGGTGTTCTCTGGGAGCCAGGGTTTCAAAAAATTAGCAGTTTTGCTTCCACTGAAGTTTTGTAGTTTGTCAGGGATGTGAGCAACAGAAACAGTGAAGTATTAAGACCAAAGAAGCCCAGAGTGGAAAAAAATAAACAAGTCAGCATGTGAAACAACACAGCCAGGGAACACAGATGATGTTGTTTCTATAAAAAGTTTGTTGCTCACTTAGAGGGAAGGGAATCTGTGTATGCATAACTGCACTTTAATTAACTGTAGGAATCACTGTGTATAAGCAAACAGGCAGATTAATTTATTGAATAGACTATCCAATATCATATTATTATGTTGGATACTATATGATACAGTGATACACTATTATAGATTTAATGTATACAAATATGTATGGGTACTGTTGTAGTCTCCAAATCTATGCATATGAGGTGGAGGAGGAGCTTGATAGAGAAGAGTAAGTATATGAAAAGTGGAGTATGCTGGAATAAATCATTTATTTATTCCGTCTAATGATCCAGACAGGTCTTCAGTTTTTAAAGAGGAACATTTCAACATAGCTCAAAAACAGCTAAAGATATGACCTAGCAACATGAATCGTTCCCTAGTGCAGAGATAACCCTCTAGAAGTAAAAGATGACTTTTTTTTCTGTTTGTGGGAATAAAGTGACTTGATTCTTTCTGGCTCAGACTCTGTGACAATAGTATATGGAACTGTAACACTGTGAATTTTCGCTCTCTTTCTGATTGGTTAAGAGATGGACTTGAAACTAACTGGTGACTAGCAAAACAAGTCTGAAGGCCTCAGAACAAAAACTGTATTGTAACACTCTTGTGAAAGTTGCAGAACAAACACATGTTGTGCCCAAGTGCGATGGAGAAGCCAGGAGTTAGTCATCTTGCTGAAGGTAGTCTTGGGTTCCCCCTGCAATCACTGCTCTCCACAACCACCATGCGAAGGGAGAAGCACAGCCTGTACAGCGTGAACACATCACATGATATCGGACACTCTCCACCTGTCAGCAGCTGTTGGTCCACTTGGAAGGGACCATCATATGGCATAAAAGGCATTGCCAACCTCACAACCAGCAGCACTTACCCCACTCGAGAAGACAAAAGACAGACCCTCAGGACATCACAGGATCCGCAATGTGACTTGCTTTTCTTTCCTTTATTTTCTCTCCCTTCTTTTCTCCTCCTTTCTTTTTCCTCTCTCAATCATTCGTCTTTTAATAAATAAAAGCACACCCTCATTTGATCAACACCTCAGCTCCATTTCGAGTCTTAATTTGGAGGGATTGGATCATTATAATGAACCATAAGCCTCTTTGGCTTGCAACGCTATTGTCTAAATTTTCCCTCTAGACAATTTCTATCCAGGGCCAGCATGTGCAACCAGAGATGGGCAGCTTCTGTCATTTGGAATAGATGTGCAGGGATGCTGTGCTAGTGCTATTACTGCCGCTGCTCTGGAGGTGTCAGGGATTCAGTCTTGCTCATTTGATCTTCCCGCTTATTCAATCACATTTAATCTTGGGGGAAAAAAAAAAGGATGGCTGAATGGCATTTTTCCTTTCGGCAAATGTGTGTCATCATTTCCTCTGTGTAGTTACAGGTGCTCCTTAATGCCCTCACAGTATAAGAGGTGAGACTTGCAGTGAGATGGCTGCTGTAACAGCTATGTGAGCCCCTGAGAGGGAGGAGGGTGGGAGCATGTTAGGAGTGATGTGGAAAGTAGTCTGACTCAGAGGGACAGAGGCCTAAGCTCTAATTCATGCTCCTCTATCAATAAAGTATTATTCAAGCTGTAGGCCAGGTTTAGAAATTCTTCATTACATTTTATTATCTCTGGTGTATTTGCTTGCCCTCTTCTTGAGCTATTGATGCTATTTTATACTTGTTTGTATGAAAACTGCATTTTATTTAGCAAACTTACCTTTGAAAAGGGCTACAGACTGAGGTATTAATGGCATCCTATTGGGCAGAAGGAAGAACTTTATTTACAATGGATATGTGCCATGTTTTTACTCAAACTAAGCAACATGAATGCCATGGAGTATAAATATTTTACATAATACATGCACGTTATTCATGGAATGGAATTCATCTTTAATAAATGTTTTACGTAATACTGACCGCTTGGAATTTCAAGGAATTGAAGATTTGCTAACAGTGTGGTCACTTTTCCTTGCTTTAGATCTCCATACTGTAAAAGTGGTTGTAAGTTTTTTTCCAGTTCCAGACTCAAAAACATAACCAGTGTATTTGTCAACTGCTGTATAGTACATGCAAGCCTATTAATAGGTCTTTTCTTTCCACTGTGATCTTTCATAGAGTCCTCAAGAGTCCAGACTTGTTTTCAAGCCCCCAGAAGTACAGGTCTTGTAAATGGAAAATTTTTGGAGAATTTTTGAGGACTTCTATTTTTGAAGTTATGGGATGCTAGGCAAGCGATCCTGGTCTCTTCAGTAGTTCAAACTCTAGTCTTGGGGAAAATAAGCAAATGCCTGGAGTTATACGTGAGGGTCGGTTATCTTTGACCAGCAGACACAGTACAGATGTTCTGCATACCAAATCATGGTGCTAAATATGTTCTTTACAACTATTTACAGTGAAATTCGTTGTAAGAATGAATCAATATCTAATCTTAAGTAGGGTTATTGTGGCGGGTAAAAGCGGTAGGGGGATGTGTGCTGATTGGCAAGGTGAACAAAAGGAAGGGCGTCAATCACAGGCACGTGCTTTCTGATGTAATGCCTTGTGCTAGGTGGGTTAAAGAGGGGGGATGGGTGCGTGAGCGTGATTCGGGTGCGATCGGGCATGCGCAGCGGATGTACGGGTATAAAAGACCGCATGAAAGTTCCAGTAAATGAGAGTTGACTCCACAGCATCTGTGATTGTGTTTCTCTCCCCGGGATGGGATCCCGGTTGCTTAGGGTCTATTTTTGCACCGTGACAGGTTATGAAATGGCAAATTACTACGTGGTCATCTCAGTCACTGTGATGACATGCATCACCCAGGGCTATGTAGCTTTTTTTAGCCAAAACATATCCTCATGTGTATGCCCTTTCTCATATTCTTCTTGCTTATGTGGAAAATCTCTACTTGTAAAAATTGGAAAAAATTAAGGGCTTTTAGAAGTTCCTAAATGAAATTATTTATAAATAAATGACTCTATGTAAATATACATATTTAGTTATTGTACATATCACTATAAATAGAAATACATATGCGTATCATTAGGAAACAAGGTAACAGTCAAATCTTCTATCCCCATAGCAGGAACGTATATTCTGAGCTGTGTTTTGGAGTGACTGGTCTTACAGAAGTATTATGTGCTTCTAGATTGGGGAGCTCTTGCTTGTCAGTTTCCTGGCATTCAGGGTTGTCCCACCAAAAATGGGGACTAGAAGGAAGAGAAGCTGTGAAATGTGTGTTACTGTGGGATGGGACACTACAGCATGAAGTGAATACTTAATATTTTATTATGTTGACCCACAACGTGAGAAGTGAATTTTGGTGGTATGGCAGTAGAGGTTGAAATTTCCTGCCCAGTGGATGTTAGCACAGCAAGGCAGTTAGTGGTGTGTTTCAACAGTGGCAACAGTGACATTAGTTTGCCTCTGCCGGTGCAGTTTTTTGGGTTTTTTTGTTTTGTTTTGTTTTTGTTTTTGTTTTTGTTACTCAAGCGCAGCATGCAGGCTCTTGTTCATTGCTAGCAAAAACTTACAGCTAATAGTGGTGACTGTTGAAAAACAGTGTTTTGTAGTTGAGAATTTATCAAGTAGCATTATTGTGCTATTTATATCTGTTTTCATTTCTATGGAAAAATATAGAAGGCATTACTTTTGAAACAACTTATGTAGATATAGACTAATAATAATATATGTCTATGACCTCCAGAAGACCAACTGCAGGGTCAAGGCAGCAGCAGGATAGAGCCATACTGCCGCAATCCTGTAAGGGCTTCTCTTCATCTGTCCCAACTGCAATGTGCACCAGGTGGAGGAAGAAACAATCAGGGCTTGCTTTGATTTGCCTAGGAAGTTGTATCCTAAACCAGGCACAACACTGGCTCCTTTCTGTGGCATAGATTTATGATGCTTCCTGGGCCCTGTTCCTTGCATAATGCTCAAGACAAGGTGGCTGTGGAGATATTTTAATAGCTTCTGCTAGGCATCTAGTGCAATTGCTTCTGACTGTAGTTTTCTGTTTTGTACTAGTGATTAAACAAGTCTGCACCTCTCCTCCCCACTCATGTATGTGTCCTACTGATGCAGCCATTTATAAGTCCGTGCCTTGAATTGTTTCAGGGGCTAATGCAGCTAAAAGTGACATGGTATTACAGGGGACTGTTGCTCTTCAGCAACCAGCACTTGCAAATCTGTGTCACAGTGTGGTTGGTTGCACATCCAGCTGAGACAGCACAGCCAATTGAAAACGCATGAGCACAGGGGACAAAGGGAGAGGGGGGACCCTCAAGCTGATAGGACTTAAGGAAGGTGTGCTTTCATAATCTGGCCTCCTTACCTGGAAATATTTCTTGCCTTCATTAGGAAAAAAAACAACAAAACAAAACAAACAGCAACACAACAAAGGGCAGCTCTGTTTAATGGTGTCTTCTCTTAAGCTGTTGCCCCTGCCTCTGCCAGGGCAGTTATTTCATGATGCAGACTGTGATGGCACTGACCTAAGGACTGTAGACCTTACTGGGTGAGTGTGAGTACTCTGCCAGCCTGAAGCTTTCCCTTATCTGTGCCAACACTGCTGTTTGTGGAGCTGTGCCAAGCCCTGGCTCAGGAAAGCTATTCAAGTTAAAAATAACTGTGAGCAGATAAGAATAGCAGCTTCAGATATCCAGCGTAATCTGCTGTCACAAGTTAGCAAGAGCTGCTGGCAAAAAGGCACAGCCTCGGAGACACCTTTTTGCTACACTGATTATCAGCTTTCCAGACCACTGAAGGGCTTGTGGGTGAGGAGGCAGGAATCCTTGGGCTATGTTCGTAAGTGACAAAAGAGAAAACTTCACTGTACCCTAACACTGGGACAAAGAATCTTCACTCAGGTCTTACTAGTTAAGTTCTAATAGCTCAGTGCTACTATGAAGTGCCAATTTCTGGATGTATTCCAGAGGAACGCATCTTCTGCTCAGCTCTGAAAAACCAAACAGCCACTGCTGTGTGTCTGCACCAGCCCATGTAGTTGCAGCAGCAAGACGATCCACACCTACTCATGCACTTGGAGGGGAACGTCTGTAGTTATTCATTCTCTCTTTTATTCCAAGCCATATCTGCATTTCTTCTGGCTTTTCAGTTCATGGTTCATACCTACTGGGATGAATATTTATACATATTTCCTCTCCCCCACTCCTACCAATGACTCTGCATTTCACTGCATCTCTGCCCAGGGATGCCCCTGCTGGGAGCTGGCTGGCTCATCACTGGGAGCAGTGAAGGGGTGGCAACAGAACTTCTGAGCCTGTGGAATGTCAAGATATTCTCAGGTATTCACCTGCTCTTCACATGCATTAATTGCTCTGTACATGCTGAGATGGAAGGTGCAGTTAAAATCCACAGTTATATTAACGTTAGCAGCTACCTTAACATATTACCCCAATGAAAGCAAATGGCTGAGGCTTATGGCAGGACATAACTGCCCAAAGCCAAGCCCTATATATGCTCACAGTAACCTCTGTATTGAGATGAAACATCACTGTCAACTCTGCTAGGCAGCTTCTTCTGTTTCAGGGGTATAGAACAGGTACCATCATATTCTGCCTTTTTCTTTAACCTTTTTAAGAATATGAGGACTGATGTTTAGTGGTTTTTAATCTTTACCTCTTTAGACATAATTCAAAAGTGTTCTGTTCAACCCCACTGTGTTCCCATTGCTGTTGCTGTTTCCCTTCTTGTGATAATTAGCTCTTTTTGAATAGAGTAGGTTATGTTTTCCTTCTCAAGCCTGAAGTCACATAAAGGTTTGATCATATGTCCAATGCATCCTGAAGATGCCTGCAATCTTTCTAATGCATAGAATAAACTGTTTTGCTTGGTATTCCTGTCTGAAGACATAGAGAGAAATGGAAGGTAAGCTGCTTAAAAAAAGTCAGGCAAGTAAGCATATCAGTAGCCCAGTAAAGAGACATCTTAAACACAACAGCCAGGTGCAGAGCTGCAGAAGGCAACTCTCAGTCCCTGTCCTAGCACCACCGTTGCCTTAAACAGTAAGTGAAAACACCCATACATTAAAGCAGGTCATATTAGACTCAAACAAATGTTTATCAGACCTCAGCCTCGGCTTGTTCTGCTACTATTGTCATCCAAAATCCAGGAAGAAAACTAACTCTAATGTGTTGTTAGAAAACAGCATTCCTTTATTCTCAATATACATACCAGGCAACTCAGTAAATCAAGAGCATGCTCTCAGAGTGCAGGTTCTACATTTAAACAGTTAAGACATGCTTATGCAATGCATCAGTATACATATTAAATATTTTCTAAGAATACATTAATATATGCAAATGTCCCTCTGGGCATGTGCAGTCACAGCTATGGTGGCCATATGACTACCCACTTCCTCCCCTTTATTTTCTTCTTCCTGTTCATCACAGTGCCCTTTAGCTGATCTCTAGCTGTTTTTCTGCTATTTGGCAGACTTTCACTGCTTGTCATGCCATAATAAGCAGCATTCTATCCTGGTACACTAACTCAAAACGATTTATATGAAATCCAAGAAAAAATCCTTGCATCTGGTGAATACAAAGATAAGGAGTGGTCTGTTGTGGCTTCAGTGAAGCAGGGATCATCCAAAAAAAAAAAAAAAAGACTGTTAACATACCAAGCAAAAACTGGAAAATTTTAAAACTAGTACACATCAATTCATGGTCCCTAAACCAGTATCCTGGTCCCTATTTCTAAACCAACCTAAATCAGAACTAAAACACATAGCATCATGCCAGGCACTCTGAAAAAACCTATTCCATTCAAGCTGAAACTAAGACACCTTAATACTGTGTTTGTGGTTGATTATTGTTAAAACCTTTGGCAACACATTTGCCATGCTCCAGTAAATTTTTTCATGTAATGTTACTCAAACCATTTTTATAAGTTACAGGCTTTAAAAGGAGTACTATCTTTTCTTATCTCTTTTTAAAATGTTAAATGGAAAAAAAAAGATCACTCCGATACAAGTTGTAGCGATACTGTTAAGCTTGCTAAGTTTCGTAGATGGATAGTCTTGTAGTTGGTTTTGGAAACAGGAACAATCCATGTCCTACTGAGCAGATAAGATGAGTTCTGTCAAGTCTTTGTATCAGATAAAGGAAGCTCTGCTCTGAAACAGCTAATTTGGTGCAAGCAAATATTGTGCAATCAAGGTACTCTGCTCACAAAAAAAGCAAAATTGCTTCTGTCAGGTTCTTGGCAATAACAGGAAAAGTAGGCCAATAGTCACTTACAAAAAGAAGAGCAGAACACACTCAACCATTGAGCAACTACACAGCACTCCTTCTCAGGAAACATTCAAGATTTAAGAGGTGGTCTCCTTTCAGTGGCTGGCCCGTATATGAGCCTTGGGTGGCTCCATCCTGGGTCCATGCCTTCTGGTCATGTGGGAAACACAGGTGCAAACAATTTGCCTGTGCTCCTGTCAATGGTTTCTGGGCCAGTTTGGCCCTGTCCCATGACTAATGGGGTGAGGGGATCCAGGGAGAGAGGGAATGGGGAAAAGGGGAAAAAGACAGGGAGATAGGCCTGGGAAAAAAAAAAAAAAGCAGTAACAAGCTAAGGGAGAAAGCTAATTTACTAAATATGATGTTGGAGTGCAAGATAACACAATATAATACAATATAATTGGAATTGAAACTAATCAAATAAAATGAGAGAGAGTGTGTCTAAAACTGAAGGCTTTACTCTAAAACTGAAGGTGAGAATTCTAGGGAGCACACACTACAGAGACAAGCAGCAAAAGAAGGGAGAGTCTCCTGATATGTAATCAGTTTTATCTTTCCCTCTAAACAGAAAATGGAAATGGAACAGTGAAAGTCTTCTGGGGTATGTAGTTCTTCTCTTCTGTGAACCAGGTACCTGGAAAAATCAACAAACCACGAAACTGGAGGATTAACTCTGTAACACCTAGTGCTCTACATGATGTTATGATATGGAATACTGATAATAACAATCATAAAACCATGGCAGTTCCCTAGGCTAGCCACACTGCTCCACCAGGTGCTCAATCACCAGTTCAAGCCACAGTCTAACAGTTCCCCTACACAAGGCAAGAAGCTAACTGATCATGCACAAAGACTGAGTTCAACCAGGGAACAGTGAGGAAGACTACTGAGGGTTCTGGGACCACCAGAGCACAGAAAGACTGAGCACGTGCAAGGAGGCAGAATCCAATGTTTATGATTTTGGGGGAAGTATTGCATATACATGCCATTCGGGAAAATATTTGCATATGTAACACAAGTAATGAATATAAGCTGAAGACATTTTTGTGCAAGACATGCATTATAGGAGGATAATACCCATTCATCCAGCACTGAAAATAAAGAATACCTGCTTTTCTAACACTCCAACTAGAATCTTAGACAGTTTTATGATCAACCAATTTACAGTAACAACTCAAAAAAAGAACAAGTATTTATCTAGTACAAAAACAAATAACAGCAACAAAACACAAAGAAAGCATTTATTAACAACTTAGTGTGCTGCCCTTGATGTCACACTATTTCCTCCCCAGACACCCATTGCAAGTCCTCCATGTTCTTCTCTATATTCCCAAAATGAACTGTCATGTTAAGATAAACTTTTACAGAAGGATTGCCACACTGCTAGCCTGGCTCACATATACTTGCTTCTTCCTTCTTCTCTTCTTTTGAAATTCCCTGCAGATTAGTATGTCTTGTAACAATCCATAGTTTTAATTACACCAGTGGTGACTTGCCAGGGCTCTCAGTATACAATCCATTATAGAGATCTGGTCATAAGGAATATTCTCCAGCTCTAATAGACTAAAGAGCACTGGTCTCCAGATCAGTTTTGCATTTATTGTTTGCATTATTGGCGCTGACAGTTAATTTCCTTCTACCCACTGTTGTCCTTGTCGGTACCGGGAGGCGTTTTGCATCTGCTGCTGCAGAAGACACCCTAACTGACAAATCTTTATCCATTTTGTGATATTAGCCTGTTAAAGCTAATAGAAAAACACATATTTTGGACACATAAGTTGTATCTCACACGCAGAAGCAGGAATACCTGCTAGTTATAAGGTTGAAAGAAAAATACGTAATTTTCTAGTCTGTATCGGGATGATGTGCTTTTCAAAATGTGAAGTCTCCCACACTGTGACAGTGTTGCCATCTACAATCTTAATGACTGATTCTTGTCCCCAGTTTCAGATTTCAATGTAGTTAGTAATACTGTAAATTATTATCAAATCCGTAGAAGTCCTAAGCAGCTGAGGATGACAGAGTTAATTTTTGATCTCACAGGCAATAAATCCTTTGCACTGGATACAAATTTATTTTATTTTTCAGTCCGTCCTCTCACACCACTCTGCTTCTGGAATATGGAACTGGAGCCTTGATGTCTCAAAAGCTAATTATTTAACATTTTTGCCTGGCTGAGTATTTTGCTTAAGACTAAAGCTCCACTTTGAGTTCCAGATGTCCTGCTTATCTAGGATAAACAACCTTCCTGAGACAGAATGTTTTTCTTCAAAGATCCAAGACTGGCATAAATAAGAAACATCCCTGAGATGAGGTACAGGTCCAAAACAGTAACCAATCAGAAGGGACTAGGGGTTCTGGTCCACAAACGCAGATAAAATAAGGTTTGGGATACCTCCCCAAATGACCACTGAAGACCCCTCCCACACACACACAGATTCAAACATGTTAAATAACCTTGTACATATGTAATCCTTGGAATATGTAATAGGTAGATGTGACTTATGTATTAGTTAGGAGTGTAATGACAAAGTTTTTGACGGTAAATAGAAGTAATTGTAGAGACTCCATGAGCCTGATTTGTGGAGATTTCCCACATTGCACCCTGCGCAGAATACAGACTTATCTCCTTTCTAAGCACTTGTCTTCTGCGTTTCAGGAAATTTAAAATGAACAACAGTCTTACTGCACGGAAGACAAAGAACATTTCATGATCTTGGAAATGTTACATTCACATCTTACCTGGAAAGTATGGAAATGTGATTTTTTACCTCTGTTCCCTCCTGGTTAGGGCACAGAGATTAAGGTCAGCTGCTTGGGAAACATAAGTGGCAGCCGCTCAAACAGCAGTGGCTCTGGCCCTGTGCAGTTTATGCTAAGTACCACTGGCCAGCAGAGCAGAGAAATTAACTTCATACTTGACAGTGATGCAGGAAACATCTTGAAACATTTATTTGTAGATATGAATGTTATTAGTGTAACAGTCTGTGCCTGTACTATGTTTTGGGCTTGCCGTATATACTTGTAGCGCTGTAATTCTAGAGAGCCAGTCCCAAAGCAGCTCAATTAGCATTCATCTACTAATTGGTACTGCTAAGTTCCTTGGATGATTATTTAGCTAACCTGTGAGTGAACGCTAATATAGCAGAGCTCTGGTGGGTGTTATACGAATAGGTCTATGAGCAACTCTGTGGGCTCAAATCTGTTTGAATGTTCACATTGTGTGTTGGCACTTGGATTTATAGGTTTCTGTGTTTGTTGGAGAACCTTGGACTGAATCCTACTGCCTCTTTTTGTTTAATAAATAAAGAGAAATAATGGATGGTAAAGGAACTCATGTAGTGTCTCTAAATACGTGTTTAGTGCAGAATCTTCCTCTTTCCCCTGTATTTTAGTCCCAGTTCAGTCAAAGAAATTTATTATCTAGGACTGAAGAAAGTTTGAGAAACACTATCCAGAGAAGAGGGCCTCTTTAGGACTTCTTCACTGATGGAATGGTGCTGCATTTGCTAGATAAATGCTAACAGCACAATGCTATTTTATATATGTAAGTACATACTACTATATACCAGTCATTACAGATATTTATCTTTGCAAGAACGTTACTCATCCTAGTATGTGGATGTAAATGAAGATGGGATGTTTCAATGTTTTGAATCAGGTCTTTATATGTTAAGATTATGACTGCAATACTGCATGATCATGTACCACCCATCTGTGACTCTTAGTCTCTTGATCATTATGACTACATCAAAATCAATGGTAGTCTCCAATAATTCTTTCATTCTCTGAGCACAAAAGGAGGACACAGTTGCTTACTCAGACTCTAACTGAATTCAATATGTTCTTTGATGCCAAAAGGGACATTTCTGGCTCTTCATCCTCCTTTTACTCATCAGATTATAAGTTATACCCTGTTTCCAAGACACAGAGAATAAGTGTGGGATGCAAGTGCAATTCTGCTGAGAAGCCAAGGTTGCAACAGTTCCCACTGAGACAGGCATCTGGGACACAGTATGATATATGGAACGTTAACTTGTCCTTTCAATAACTGCTAGACAGACTGTTAAGAGAAACTGAGTAACAGAACACAGCTAGGCCTATGTGAGAAGAGTTAAGCAAGAACTGAGAAACCAGTAACTCTGGAGAAACTGTGGGCTTTAAACATTGAAATGTTGACACTCTGCAACCTTGGACATTAAGAAAAGATGTCTTGACAAAGCAGAAAATTCTTGAAAGTATGCCTTAAAAGGGGAAAAACTGTAAAATCAACACCAGATAGGCTGCAAAATCCATAGTACCCAATTTGGGGAACAGGGAGAAGGAAATTGTGGTCAAAGATGAGGGAATAAATATGATGTAATCTTGAAAACGGCTGCTGCTGTCAACTCTGCAGTGTTCCTTCTGGCCCAGCAGACTGAGGGCAGCCCTGAACATGACTGCCTGCAAACTATTGAAGAGGTTTATTCAAGCAGACCTGATCTGAAAGGTACGCCCTTGCCCGACCCATACTGGGAATGGTTCGCGGACAGCAGTAGTTTTGTAGAAGAAAGGAAAATGAGTGTCAAGATAACACCGTTACCATGGTAGAAAAAACAGCAGTAGTGCAGGCATTGCCCTCCCAAACACCTGCTCAGAAGGCTGGACTGATTGCTCTGTCTCGAGCCCTACAGTTAGGTGAAGGAAAATGTGTAAGCATTTGGACTGATTCAAAATCCACATTTGGAGTAGTGCATGCAACATGGAGCTACATGGAAGGAGAGAGGACCGCTGTCTAAACGAGGAACAGAAATTAAACAAAAGGAAGAAATTTTAGACTTTTGGAGCATCCAAAAGCTCCTACTATGGGGGCTATTAGGCTTTGAGAAAAGCTCATCAATCAGGACAAAGCACTCAAGCGCAAGGGAACAACCTGGCAGACATGGCTGCAAAAAGGACTGTGGAAAAAGGCATAGAAACTGAAGTGCTAGCCATAGCACCTGAGAGAAGGATTACCTCACAAGGGAAGGCTCTCTATAGTAAATGTGATATAAATTTGATAACAGTGCTAAAAGTTGAAAGGCAGAGAGATGGATGGGCAGTTGCTCCTTCTGGCCTAGTGGAAGTACCGCACACTCATGAGTAGCCTAGTGAGGGAAGAGCACAACGCTGTGTATTTGGCAAGAGAAAATTTGCTGGACCATCTACAATTACTAGTGGAAATAGGACAGAGGTGGTTAGGTCAATTACCAAAAGGTGTGAAATGCATTGTAAAAATAACCTGAAAACATGGAATCAAATTCAACTTGGAAAAAAAAAACCCACAACAAAATAAAACCAACAACAAACAGCAGAGGAACAGGCACATGAAGAATATTGGCAGAATTGACTGAATTATCTAGAACTAGAGGATGGGTGACATTGCCATGGGAAAACAGCAAAAACAAAAACAAAAACAAAAACAAAAACCAGAAAAAGTTGAGAAGGACTCCTCAAAGAAAGGAATTTCTTTCTCAGAAGCCTGAGAAACAGAGGATCTTCTCTCACCAAGTTGTTGGGCAACACTGATTGATATAGTAAACCAGTCAATCAGGAAACCCTCTTAAGACTCACATTGGAGTGTTAGAAAGTAGGCATTCTTCCTTCTCGGTGCCAGATGCATGAGGGGATCCTTCCACCTAATCGCACGTACCTGGATAGCTGAGCTATTCTTAAATCCTTATGGTAGCACTCTGTACACCCAGTGGTACTGGGTTTTTCCTCCTGCCTTAGGATTGTCCACTCAAATGCAAACAGCTCCTGACATTGAAATTTAAGTGGGATGCAGAAAAGGCATTTTTCAGATGGATCCTGTGGAACAGCCATGCTCTTCAGTAGGTGTTTAGCAATGTAAATCCTTGCCTTCAAGCAGCAGCTGCTGGCGATGGAGCGGCAGCAATCCGATGGTCCCGCAGCTGCAGGAAAGAGGGACTACAACGACAGAATACGAACATGATGCATGGTTCCTCTCACCACTGAGCTTCATCCTCGCCATGTTATTTATACTTTGTTCTTTCTGTCTTCCTTTCGTTCTTTTTTTTCCTTCCGGTGCTTTCTTTCCATCATTACTGGTGCAACAGGAAAGTCAGGAGCTAGATGGTTCTTTAAGCCTTTGAAGTTTACAATTGGGAAACAATGGGTGACACATCAGTTTTTGTATTTTCCAGGGGGCACCAAAGCCTTTAATTGGTCGAGACTTGTTGGAAAAATTAGAGGCATGATTGAAATGTAAAGGCAGGGTGGTAGAAGTATTGATACCAGAGTCTAAATTAATCCAAGCTGCAGTATTATTGCTACACGAAGCTGAGCCAGTAAAGAAAGGAATTTCACCCGAAGCGGAAGCTGCAGCGGTGCCTTTCATATGAGCAAGGGAGATGCCTGGAAGATCAAAGAGTGCTGAGCCATGGAGGACAGATCTAAAGCCAGGATTGGTACTGCTGAGGCTGAAACAGTATCCTATAAAATTTGAAGCTGAGGTGGAGTTGTCACCTCTCCCATAGAAAACCACAGTTTAATAAGGGAGCATGAGTCTAAGTAAAACAGCCTGCATTTTGCCTGTTAAGAAAGATGAGGGGAAGTCTTAAGGACTAGCAGTTCTAAGAGCCATTTACGTTGCTAACTACTCTTGCTGAAGAACATGGGTGGTTCACAGTATTAGACCTGAGAAATGCCTTTTCTGCGTCCTGCTTGAATTTCCATGTCAAGGAGCTGTTTGCATTTGAGTGGAAAATCCTGAGGTGGGAAGAAAAACCCAATCCACTGGGTGTACACAGTGCTGCCACAAGGATTTAAGAACAGCCCAAATATCTCTGGAAATCAACTAGCAAAGGAGCTGAGGCAGGAAAAGAGAGAGGGAATTATGTCACAGTATGTTGATGATGTATTGGTAGCTGGAAAGTCTTGAGAAGAATATTTAGAATTAACCATTAGTATATTGAATTTTCTCAGATTGAGTGGTTACTAGGTGTCAAAGGAAAAGGCTCCACTTGCACAGGAAATCGTAATGTATTTAGCTTTTGAGACAGCAAAGTGTCAATAGAAAAGGAGCTATCTGCCAGCTTCTGGAACCCTGAAAAGTCCATGAGCTGAGGACACTTTTAGGAATGATAGGATGATGTCATTTTTGGCTCGCTAATTATGGACTAATGGCAAGACCTTTACATGAATTATTGTCAGTGTCAGAAGGACTGCTCCAATGGACTTAATGATTACATCGAAATGGTTACAGCAAGTTTAAAAGAACATTAGTGAGAGCCCCTGTCTTGGGACTACCCATTTTTTTCTGGAAAAACTGTCTGAAATAGTTCAGTTATGAGAGATAGGCTGTGGCTTTAGGGGTCCTGACACAATATCTGGTAGAAAACAGGAGGGCAGTAGCCTGTTTCTCCAAACAGCTGGATACAGTGCTGGAGGGATGGCCTGTGTGTCTGAGAGGAGCTGCATCAACTGTGTTGCTAATAGAAGAAGCTGGAAAGCCTACCACAGGACAAAGAACAACTGTTTACATCTTGCCTATGATAGGGTCCAGTTGTTGTATATATTCTATCCAACTGTTCCTGCTGAAGTAGATGTATGTGTAACTCAAGAAGGATTTGCTGGGGGTTGTGGCGGCACCAGAATTACTTCTAAATCTCAATTGAGTTCTGACTGTAGCTTTGGCATGGAGCAGAGGAAATATATATTATGGTTAAGAACCAGCTTTTGGTGGCCTATTCAGCATTGGAGATGGTAGAACTAATAACTCAGATGAGTGTGGCCCAATCACACAATGGCATGCTCTGTCACTTACCTTCTTGAGAAAAGCTGCCTGTTATCAACTCTGTTTCAGGAAGAAATACAAAATATACTCAGCCCAGTAATGTATCACAGTGAGACACCCATGGAAATGATGGTCTCTTGTCTGGAGAAGAGTCCCACATGGGAGGGGAAATATCCTTTTGCTGAAGACACCTGCTACATGGGCAGCAGAGGGAACTGGAGTAGATGGCGAGCTGTCGCACACCATCCCTTAACTGAAACACTATTGTCTGAAAAAGGGGATGGATGAAGTAGCCAGTTGGCTGAGCTACGAGCTGTGTGAATGGTTATAACTCAAGAGCTGGGAGACAGTGCATTGAGTATCTGAACAGATAGATGGGCAGTCTACTGAGGGCTCACTCTCTAGATAAAACGGTGGGCCAGTAAAGATGGGACAATTCATGCCCGACCTATCTTCAGCAGATACGTGTGTTGATATGTGGAATGTGGTTAGACACAGGACACTACAAGCGTACCATTTCTCTGGACATCTACCTTTGCAGTTGCCGGGCAATGATGAAGCTGACACACTGGCTTGAGTTAGATGGCTGGAAAATACATCAGTAGAAGACATTGCCCAGTGGCTGCATAGGAAACTATAACTTGAAGGACAGAAGACCTTCAGTAGCTGAAGAATGGGAACTGGCCATACAGTTACTGGATATTGTCCAGGCATGTCAGGAATGTGACACCTGTTTGCAAATGAGACCAAGACTCCTGCCAGAAACATTTGAAGTTTCATGAACCAGAGAATGCTAACCTAAACTACTACTGGTCCTTTTAGAAGATATGTCTCCTGAAGGAACATCAAGTACTGGCCCAACAGTACTACAGAATACTGGCAACAATCACTTTCAGTGCCTTGATATTCTACATCATGATGGGTATTGTACATTTGTTGCAATATACATTGTATTTTGGATCACCAAAACAGTTGGAGCTTACTCCTGACCTATTCCATCATTGGTTCATGCTGTGAAGAGCCAGAGGGCATGGGAATTGCCGGGTCATGGCCTGAGCCAAATGTTGAGCACCAAGTGAGAAGGTGTGGCTAACCCAGAGAGCTCAGGTGCAAGCAATGCACCTGAGTTACCAGAAGGGATGGAGTCTGGTCTACTCCTCCTCACTCTCATTTAAGTGCTAGCAGCTGAGGGAGTAGTGTCTTTGGCTAGAGATTACACTCTTTTGGGACCAGAAAGGGTGAGCTTTGTCATCTTTCATTGCTCTGTGGTGTTTATGTTCCAGTAGAAGGTACTACTGTTGCCTTCCTTTGCTCCTCAGTGTGTGCTTTCGATTGTATAATAAAATTTGAGTTAACCATTACATGCATGTTTTTCTTCTATGTTAGTGCATTTGACTGTGATCAACTAGAATTATGTTTAGGTTTGGATGTTTATTTTGATCAACAGTAGAGCTTTGTATGAAATACTGTATTTTACTTCTGAACCTGGTTGTCCAGCTTATTTCTTTCCAGTTTAAGTTCACCTGTTTTGTATTAACTGTAGCAGTACTAATTCCACATAGTCTAATTTGTATGAACTATTAATTAAGCTTGCTATGGCTTAACCTGCCAGGCAGCTACACACACTTCATACAGCTATTCACTCACTCCCCCTTCTCTGCCACACATACCTTTCTACAGTGAGGTGGAGGCAATAAAGTGAAAATTAGTAGGTTGAGATAAAGACAATTTAACAGGATAGAAAATGTGTTGACAATGTCACATTAATGTAACCACTGGATGATTGAAAATATATTCTGTTTTATGTTGTCTGGAAGGCTGTCCTGGGCACCCTATAGATAAATGAGTAGGATAGTTGAATTATGTCTGAAACATACTTGGGATATTCAAACAAATGTTATTCAAATTTCTCAAGAGTTTTTGTAGCCTGGAGGGGAAGGAGAAGAGGAGAAGAAAGTCACCCATAGATTGTGTGCCTGTGGAAAAGAGGTAAGAAGTGTTAAGTTTCCACAAAATAACATAAAATAGGCATAGTAGTAGCAAAAGCCATGAATGCAGGCACATAGAGAAGGAGATCCAGTCCCTCAATCCTCTCCACCCCGAATGGGAAGCATGGACTCCCTCTTGAGGATTAATCTAGCAGATAGCTAAGTACCACACAGTCGTTCACTCACTGCCCCACCTCAGTGGGACAGAGGAGAGGATTAGGAGAAAATGCAGTGGATTGAGATAAAGACTATTTACTATGACAAAGAAAAATGATATCATTAGTGTTATTTTGTCTCACTTGTATATATGTATTTATATATATATACACATTAAAATATTGACATGGTTTTATGATTTTCGGTTATTGGTATTCCACATCATAACATCATGTAGTGAATGTACCTGGTTCTCAGAAGAGAAGGACTACTACATTCCCCAAGGTACTTTGCTCCTCTGTTACCATTTCCGGACAGAGGGAAAAGATAAAAACTTGCAGATCACAAGACCTCAGCCCTTTTTCCGATGTCTCTCGTCCTGGCAGCACCTTGCTCTCCAGCCATCTTATTGCCGGTAGTAGAGTAAGAGCTACCTTGATTTTGGGACATTCTCTCTCTCTGTATTGGATTTATCAGCTTAAATTGTAATTATATTGTATTATAGTGTGTTGTTTTGCATTCCGATATCTTATTTACTAAATTAGTTTGTTTCTCCTCAGATTATTTCCGCTGTTCTTTGCTCTCAGGGCCATCTCCTTACCCTTTTCCCCTTTCCCGGGGCGTGGGCCCGTGGGTTCCCTGTCCCCTTCATCACAGAACTGGGCTGATTGCCTGTAAACTGTTGACAAATATATTTTCATATAAATATAAAAATAATTATATGCATATCTCTAGATCTTTGTGCCCAATCCCGGTTTCCTAGCTGACAGAGCAGTACAAGAAACTGAGAAGATGGTATGTCATTGGTGCTGTCCAGCAACAAGTAAAAGCAATGGTATGTTATCAGTATGCCAAACATACCAGAGACTATGAGGAAAAACTAATTTCTGTCTCTGCAGAACTAAGACAGTTCCTGACTTTGAAGCAGTTCTGATGTGGTGTGGATGGAGCCCGTAGCAGCAGTACAACACTCCTGCATGTAGAAAGGCAGCCCCTAGGGAGCACAGTGACCTGGAATGCTGTGAACAGGGCAGGCAAAAAGAACGTGACACATCAGTAGACTCACAGAATCTTAGAATCATAGGATGGCTTAAGTTGGATAAGACCTTCAAGATCATGTAGATCCAACCCCTCTGCCATAGGCAGGGTTGCCAACCTCTAGATCAGGCTGCCCAAGATCCCATCCAACCTGGCCTTGAATGCCTCCATAGATGAGGTATCCACAGCATCTCTGGGCAGCCTGTTCTAGTGCTTCGCTACCCTCTGAGTAAAAAATTTCTTCCTAACAGCCAGTAGGATGTGGTGCAGCAGTTTGTGAGGCACTTTGTGCAGGGAAGCTGCAATCCTCCTCATCATCGAAGCAGCCAGCTCATCTGACACTTATTGGCTTCTTAGTGAAACTAAGCAAGCAGTAGTCTCCACTTGGCTGAAAGCCATTGCCAAAACTGTAGCTACCCAGACTGAGCACCCACACATGCATGCAGCTGTCCGGGTCTCTGGCTGCTGGGAATGCCTGAGCCCAGCAGAAGAACTGGAGTATGACAGAGATACCACCTGTGTGCGATGTGAGCAGCTGGGTAATCTACTCTGCCTGGTAACATAGCTAAAAGAGGAAGCAGAACAATTAAGATACATTGGGGAATATGAAAAGAAAATGAACTGGTGGAGCCACACCCTGCAATCTCTGCAAGAGAGGCAGAGAGGGTATGCTCTAGAAGTAGTGATGTATCCCCTATGCTTTTGCCACTGGCAGAAAGAAGAGACCTGGGAGACAAGGAGGAATGGAAACATGTTTCTCCTCAAGGTGGCAGGTGACCCTCCTCCCAGCCTACCTCACCTTCTCAGGTCCCATTATACAACAGGTATGATGCCCTGGGACTCAAAAGGCAGATAAATCAGGATACTGAAGTAAGTCCATCCAGAGAGCTTTCTAGTGTGAGGCAGCCAACCTCACACTTCAGGACAGCCTCCACTAAGAACAAAAGAAGGGGGTTGCCATAGTCAACTTCCTCCTGAGGGTAATAGGAAGCCCAATATGCTGAGTGGACTATACTCACGGGGAAGTCTTCTGCCTCCCTGGGGCCCAGGACAGGGACATCATGCAGAAGCTCCCTAGTGTAGTATGGCTTTCTGATAACACACTTTGATGTTTTGGGATGGCAGTGAAGAGGTCACAGGCTATCAAGAAAGACTTCAGGGTCTTGAGGCAGTTAGCTGATGGAGCAGGAGCTCACACAATGTTTTCCTCGATCCCTTCGGTAGCAGGAAAAAATACTGAGAGGAACAGGAAAACCAACGTGATCAACATGTGGTTAAGATGCTGGTGCCATCAAAGGAATTTTTATTATTGTTATTTTATCACTAAGCAGTTTATTCAGCAGCAGGCTGGCTGGTGACAGATAAGGTCCACCTACGTCAAAGAGGGTAAAGTGGTTCTAGACCAGGAGTTGTCAAGGTTTGTTCATACTAGGTTTGAATGGGAAAGGGGATAAAAGTAGGCCTGAGCCTAGAAGCAGCATACCAGAGCTAGAGGTGAGACTGATAGCTCAGCTATGCCAATGCATGCAGCCTGGGCAACAAACAGAGGAAACCAGAAGCCATTTTGTGGCAGGAGAAATATGACTTACTTGCTATCACCATCATGATGGGATCATTTTCATGACTGGAGTGCTGCAGTGCAGTGCTCTAAGTTCTTTAGGAGGGATAGGCAAGGAAGAAAGGGCAGTGGGGTGGCTCTCTATTTCAGGGAGTGTTTTGATGTGTAAGAGCTCAGTGGTGGGAATGATAAGGTTGAGTCCTTATGGGTAAGGATCAGGGACCAACAAAGCCGACATCCTGGTGGGAGTTAAAGATGCAGGGCAGCTCCTGTGCCTTTAAGACTTCCATCTTGTGGAGCAACCGGCCTTCCTGAACACCTTTACTCTTCAGGACCGAATCCCAAGGACTCTACCTACCAGTGTCTTGAACAGTTCAAAGTCTGCCCTCTGGAAGTCCAAGGCAGCAGTTCTGCTCCTCCTCACTCCTGACTTCACCAAGAATTGAGAACTCTACCTTTTCTTGACCTGACTTTCACATCTCCCTCCAGTCCTTCTCTGGTTGTAAACAGTAGGTCTAGCAGGGCACCTCCCCTGGCAGACACTCTTAGCAGCTGCAGCAGGAAGTGATCTTCCTCACACTCTAGAGACCTCCTAAACTGCTTCTTCTGCACTGCCTTGTATTTCCGACGTATATCAGGGAAACTGAAGTTCCCCATGAGAACAAAGGCTGGCAATCACAAAACTTCTGCAAGCTGTTCATTGAACACCTCATCTGTCTCTTTGTCCTGGTTAGGTGGTCAGTAACAGACGCCCACCAAGACATCTGCTTTGTTGGTCCTCCCCCTGACCCTTACCCATAGAGACTCAACCTTATCATTCTCAGCCCCAGCTCAAAAACATGAAACTTTCTAACATAGAGACCCACACGACCACCACTCCTTCCTTTTCTGTCCCTTCGCAAGAGCTTATAGCCATCCCATTGCAGCAATCCCACTTGTGGGAGCAATCCCACCACATTTCCTTAATAGCAACTAAGTCATATTTTGCCTGTCACACAATGGCTTCCAGCTCTGCCTGTTTGTTGTCATTGCTATGTGCACTGGTGCAGGTACACTTCAGCTGAGCCCCTTACATCTCCCCCAGTCACGTCATCATTCCCATAGGTTCATCTCTGGCAGTCCTGGTTTTATCCCCTTCCTGTTTCACGTCTAGTTTAAAGCTCTGTCAACAAGTCCTGCTAGCTCCTGGACTGGGATCTGTTTCCCCCATTGAGATAGTCGAGACCCATCAGGCCAGGTGCCAAGTAAACCATCCCATGGCCAAAAAATATTCTTGTGTTTGCACCAGTCTCTCATCTATGTATTTATGAGATGAGTTTTCTTGCTCCTTTCAGTATCCTTCCCTACCACCAAAGGGATTGTAGAAAATATGACATAGATGCCCACTGTACACATTAACCGCCCCAATCCCCTAAAGTCCTTTTTGATAATACTCAGGCTTCTCTCAGCTACTTCATTGCTGCTGGCCTGAACTACCAGTAAAGGATAATAGTCAGAGGGGCACTGGTGAGGCTGCAATCCGCAAAAAAAAAATCCGCAAACATTAGTCAGTGTTAGTAAAGTTAGCAAAGTATTAAAATTTCACCAACATTTATTTTCCAGAAAATTTTCCAAAGGTTATTTTTTTGTGAATTTATTAAGATACACAGTGAATCTGTTTTTAAGCTAGTAGTATTTTTAATGTAGATATTATAGTGCCACTGAAAGGAGTGCAGAAGGACAGAATATTTTAATCAATATGCAGCGTTTTATTGTACAGCATATTCTGTTTTGTTTCTTCTATAAGTATCATGGTTTTCCATAGATATTCAGCTGTCAGAGCTGGGATGGCTGCTGGGAAGCTGAAATTTCTGATACAGCTGTGTGGAAACTACAGTTCCCAGCAGCTCCAGTTGTTCCCATGTGGTTTCCAGAAGGAAAGGAGGTGATGTAACCACGGCCTTACTTCTGGTTTTACCGCCATTTCTACATTTATACATTTCTCCTTTTATATCATATTATCTCATATTTCTTTACGATTTCTAGTAAATTAGTTTCTCTGTTATCTCAACTGAGCTGTAATCCCTTCTTTTCACTTAGCAGCCAGCTTCCTGGCGCAGTTTTCGATTTATGAACTCATGTTGACTATGCCTTAAAATAACTTTGTTATTTAAGTGCCTTTCAGCAGCACACAGGATAATACACTTCATGTCTTTTCCAGGCACTAATGTTAGACTAACAGCTTCATAATTCCCTGGGTCTTTTCTCATGGCCTTTTAGTAAACTGGAATAAGCAGAGTCCTGTTATAACATCACCTAACATTTTCCACTACTCTGTGACAAATATTGTCAAGCCCTGTGTGCTTCAAAACATCCAGCTGATGCAACTGGTTCCTTACAATTTTGATGTTCACAGATGGAAAGTCATTGTTCTCCAGTCATGGTTCTACAACTCAGAGGATGGGGTAGCCCACAGTCTATCATTAATATTAAACTGTGGCATAAAAATTTATTAAATGCCTCTGCTTTTTCCTTGTCCTTACTTTTAGCTGAACATCAACTATTAGTCCTGTGTTTTCACGGTAACATAATTTATAAAGCCTTTTTTGTTGTCTGACTCTACACTGGCCTGTGTCAAGTAAAGGTTTGGCTTTTCTAGTTTTCTCCCTTACAAATGTAATTTGTAATCTCCATGTGAGGCCTAACTTGCTTCCAGAGACCATTTACTTTCCTTTTCTGCCGAAGTTCCTAGAGTAGATGCCTGTTCAGAAAAGCTGGTCTTCTGCCCCACTTTCATGACTGAAAACACAATGGGATTGGATGCCCCTGCATATTTAAAAGGTGGTTCTTAAAAGGTGACTGGATGTAATGGAGCTCTAAACTGCATGAAAGAAGACTTCCAGGGGACACTGTGAAATGGTAGCACCATTGTCACAGCAGTGCCATACAAAAGGAGGCAACAGCCCAAAAACTCTAGCCACAAAAATTTACATTGGACTTCAGGAAGAATGCTTTCACAAGGAGATTAGTACTGCACTGGTCACTGAGGAAAAATGGTGGAAATTTCATTCCACTACTGTTTTCAAGTGTCAGCATAAAAAGGACCTGACATAGTGACAGCCCTCCTTCGAGTGGGATTGTTGCACTAGAGACCTCCAGAAGTCATGCTAAATAACTGTTCTTCATTTCCTTCAGTAAATGTGATATCAACCACTATCTTCAATGAAATATATTTTTAATGTAAGGAAAGACTTATAAAATTCCTCCTTAGCTTTCTCCTTACTAGATGAAAACACGTTTCTTCAATTTTCAATTTTAAGATAGATTTTCTCAAATTCTTGGTTGCTCTTAGTGACTTCAAGTTTATCTTTGAATTCCCCCAGGAGATCTACTACTTCTTGAGGTTTGATGTCCAAACTGGGTGCAGTCATACAAGCATCTCATCAGGTGAATAACTAATTCCCATGTTTTCTTTATAATCCAGATGACATTGAATTCTGGAATGATTTTGCCTTTTTTTTTTTTTTTTTTTTTTTTGGATGTCATGTTAGTGGTTTACGATCACTTTATAATCCTTTGCACTGTAGTTTGTATTCTTGCATTCCACTTGTCTTCACCATTTTGGAACTCCAGACTTTGTAAGTCATTTATTTTTCATTGTAAGACCATCAGTACACTTTGAACTGTGTTTTTTTTTACTTTGATGACTGTTCTTTTTTTCTAATGTTCATAATTGAAACTATCAAGTTCACTCTGTCATGCATGACATTACACACTTCGCTCACAAGAGAGAAATAGCAATGTATTTGGGTGCCTCCAAAACTCCAAAAATAATGCCTCCTATTTATTTCCAAGGAAACCACAACAGATGCAAAGAGCACAATAACACTACTTGATAGAGCACACTCTCAGCTACAACACATTATTTTTCAACATAGCCACCACTACTAGCTATATATTTTTGTCAGCCATGAACAAGAGCTCGTATACTATGTTCATAAAAATCTGCACCAGTGGTGATTCACAGCTGCTGTGATGTCATAATCGCTAGGAAAATGTTGCTCGTGCAGTCCATCTTTTATTGGCCTGAAAAGATGGAAGCCAGGAGTTGTCAAATCCAGATTATATGGTGGGTTTAGTAGGAGAGCCCAACCAAGATTGACAACATGCTCCAAGATCTTCAAACTAGTACGGGGCATGGTGTTATTGCGTTGCAAGAGAAAGGTTGTCTTCTCCTCTGGCCTGACTCTAGAAGCTCGAGCCTTCAGTTTAGTCAGCAGTTAGAGTTGATGGTTTGTCCAGGTTCCAGGAAATTCAGAAGGATCACCCCTTTCTCATCCAAAAAGACAGTGCACGTCACTTTACCCACTGAGGGCTGCATCTTGAATGTTTTCTTTGCTGGGGAATCTACATGTTGTCATATGTTACATGTCCACAAAATGGACTGCCATTTTGACTCAGGCTTATAGTTGTGGCATCATATCTCAACACTGTTAAAGATGTAATTCAGATAACTGCCACCTTCAGCCTCATATTGGTTCAATAGGTCATGACTAACTTGCATACGGTAAAGTTTCTGTTCCTGTGTGAGCATTCGTGGGACCCACCTGGTACAAGCTTTGCAATATTCTGTCATGCTTTTATGATTTTCCATTGGTGTTCCACATCATAACATCATACAGTGCCCTGGGAGTTAAAGCGTTAATGCTGCAGTTCTGTGGATTGTCAATATTTCCAGTCTCTTGGTTTCAGAAGAGAAGAATGAACTACAGCTCCTAGAAGACTTCATTTTCTCCATTTCCATTTTCCATTTTGAGGGAAAGATAAAATGGACCGGGAGTCAGGAGAATGCCTCTCTTTTTGCTCCCTGTCTGCTTTGCCTACAGCATTAGAGTAAGGACTTAGGTTTCAGAAAGTCTCTTTTTCTCATTTTATTTGATTTATTGGCTTCAATTCCAATAATATTGTATTATCTCACATTCCACCACAGTATTTAGTAAACTAAGTTTTTTCCCCTTTGCTCATTGCCACTGTTTTCCTCATCTAGGCCCATCACCCTCCCTTTTCCTCTCCCCCCCGTTGTCCCCTCCTTCCCAGGGTGTGGATCTGTGGGTCCCGGAACCAGGTCAAACCATGACATATTCCAGTGTTACCACCATTGTTTCAAAGGTATCGAAGCCGATATTCAGGTTGGTACAGAGTTCCCCTGTCGTAATCCATCAATTAGTGAGGATGAGCTGATTGAGATGCTCTTCACTTAGTGGTGTGACAGCTGTGCATGGCCATCTGGAACGTGACTTGTTTTTTACATCAGTGTCGCCACTGCTGAAACACCCAGTAACACTATTTGATTGAGAAAATTCTCAGGTACACAACACTATTTTTCATTATAGTCACCACCATCAGCTATGCATTTTTGCCAGCGATGAAGGAGAGCCTGCATGCTGTGCTAGCAAAAATCTGTATGGCCATCCAGAACATGGCCTGTCTTTCAATCTGCTGTTGCTATTCCTGAAATGCACCACCCACCATTTCACTGTGTTCACATCCACTGTTTGCTCTTCAAAAATGTTCATTAAGCATCAATGGATGTTATTAGGTGCTAATAGGTGCTCAATTCCATATCTTTGCTTCATATGCACTTCTGTGTCAGATGCCATTATGTCAGACTGCTCCTCTGCTGCCTCTTTCACATGGCAACAAAATTTAATGGAATAGTGGCAGGAAGGTTCAGCTTCTACTGCCATACCACCAACATATGCCTGTGACATCATGGGCCAACATAATAAAAGGAGGCATTACTTTCAGAGCAACATATGTATGTGAGTGGAATCTGTTCTTTTTGATGTAATGCTCACTAGTGTGAGATATATATATATATTTTTTTTTTACAGAAAAAAATGTAGAAAAAAGAATAAGGAACTACTGACAGCATCGTTTTATCCTGTCATCCAGAGAAAAATGTTCCATTTATTGTTCGCAGTTTTCAGATTTAACTATAAGAATGAAAATGGGTCAAGTCTGAAGTCTGTGTTTTAAGAGTTACAGAGAAAGAATTTGAGCACACCTTATGGTGGTCAGTACTATGTTTGACCACTACTCCTTTGACAATGCTAGTTTCTTCACAATTGAAATAGAACCTAACCTAAATCTAATTTTCATCTTCAGTGAAACTTATCTAGTTCTTTGGGCCGACAATGCTATTATACAATTTGTAAGGCTAGACATTGTGTTAAATAGTTTTGTACAAGTATTGCTAGCAGTAGTACTGCCGCTCTTTTGCTTCTCTTCTCCCTTGGTATAGCCTCTGGAACATAATTTCTTTTTCACAATAGACTATTTCCTTGCTATTTGTCTTGTATGCAACAGGCAGATGCATACATATGAACATTAAACTTCCTACTGAATTCTCATTATATTAGTTGATGTTTCATTCATTCTAATCAAACAGATTTTGTGAGACATGCCATTTTGCCTACTTTGGCTCACTAGTGTCATACACCACATTAAGTGTATATATACTCGGATGTGCATCTTGGACCCTTTTGCATATAAAATGTGGAACTGACTTAGTTCTCAGTATTTTATATAATTGAATCACCAAAAAAAAAAAAAACAACCTTGGGATTTCTTAATTGTTCTTGTAGTGCAAAATATTTTGCAGACTAATTTGCATGAGTTAATGCAAACCTGTTTACTTTCTCTTCATTATAAACTACATGTAGAGACTACCTGAGGGCAACTTGAAAATGTTAATGTTCATAAGATCCTCCATCAAAGTCAGATACCACTGAATTAAACTGAAGTAATTGCTGAGAGGGTCATTTGGCTCCAGAAATGGCATACAATGTTCATGCAATCAACAAAAACTTAGATTCTCACCAAGAAAAAAAAAAAAAGCAACATTTCCTTTTTTGCAGTTACTTCATTATGAGTTTCTGTCAAATCTTGTAGTCTATTATTTTTTCATTCCTTCTGTTCCTGTATTTTGTCCTGACTAGTGCCTGGATCTAGATTTACATATCTACATAGGTAGATTGTATACATCTTCTCAGTACTTCTGTGATGTTGCTCTTTAGTTTTTCAATAACGACCTTGTCCAAGGCTAAATGCATTTAGAAAGAGTAGCCAAAAATTTTCTTAATTAAAAAACTATTAATCTAGCATATCTTCAATATTCAGCTATCAGAGACCTTCTTCAACTTGCTCCTGAGCAGCCTGTAGCTATCTATAATCTTGCTCTTCCTGAATATAGTGACATTTGCTTTCTTCTGGTTCTCAGGAACCTTCCTTGGTTGAAATAATCTTTCCCCTTTAGGGCTGAACTTTAAAGTAAAAATTTCTTCTTACAATTATCTAATACATGTAGAATATTGATAAATTTTATTTCATTTTCTTCAAATTAAATGTTTGATCTGGTAAGGTTAATCAATTGTTGATCAAATATTCAGAATCATAGAATAATTTTGGTTGGAAAAGACCTCTAAGCTCATCAAGCCCAATCATTAACATAGGACTGGCAAATCTACCACTAAACCACATCCCTATGCACCACATCTACACATCTTTTAAATATCTCCAGGGATGGTGATTCAGCTACTTCCCTGAGCAGCCTGTTCCATTGCTTCATAAACTTTTTAGTGAATAAGTTTTTCCTACTATCCAGCCTACACCTTAACTTGTGCAGATTGAGTCCATTTCCTCTTGTCCTATCAATCTTTGCTTGGGAGAAGAGACCAACCCCCCATCTCTCTACAGCCTCCACTTATGTAGTTCTAATGGGAGTTCTAGAGAGCTCCCCCTGAGCTCTCCCCAGAGCTTCCTTTTCTTTAGGATAAATAATCTCAGTTACTTCAGCCGCTCTTTATAAATCTTGTTCTCTAGACCCTTCATCATCTTCACTGCCCCTCTTTGGCTCCAGCACCTCAATGATTTTCCTGTAGTGAGGGGCCCAAAACTGAATATAATATTTGAGGTGCAGCTTCACCATAACTGAGTTCAGGGTGATGATCGCTTCCCTAGTCCTGTTGGCCATATTATTTCTGATAAATATACTGTCTGCAGAGCACATGCAAATACCACTAATATGAACAACACAGTCAACTGCAAACATGTTACACTATGGAATAACTCTACAGAGATTCCTAGGTTTCCTGGGAATAACAGAGAGTGCAAAGCTTAACAGTCATCCTTTATGATGAGGGAGGAAGATGCTTAGCCTGTCAGCTGGTCCCAGAAGTCAGTGGTGTCCTCCTAACTTGTCTTTGTTGTCTTCTCTCTTAAGCCATTTCTATACTATTTTCTTACTTTCAAGAGGAGCTTGAGTGACTGTAATCATACCTATCTTCGTTCTAATCCACCCCATGACTACAATCACTCAAGCTTCTCAATACTCTGAAAAGGAACCAGGGAGATCACGTGGTATCTTGTTTAGAGAATTAGAGCTCAAGGTTTCCTTGAGCTGCTCACTATTATGGGGCAAGATAATTGGCATAGCATCTAGCAGTACAGTGTAATCAGCTTTGAAAAAGGCCTTAAGTGTAACAGCTAGACAAAAGGAGGAGACTGGTGGCAGGGGGGAGCAAACCACCACAGTAGACATAGCCTTTCCTTCATCCACTAAGTGGGTCACCTCGTCATAGAAGGAGATTGGGTTAGTCAAGCAGGACCTGCTTCTCATAAGCCCATGCTGATTAGGCCTGATCACATTGACAGCATTCAAGATGATCTGCTCCATAATCTCCCTTGATTCTGAAGTCAGACCAACAGGCCTGTTGTTTCTTGGGTCCTCCTTTTGACCCTTCTTGTAGATGGGCTTTTTATTAGCTACCCTAGAGTCAACTGGCACCTCCTCAAATAGCCAGGACTACTTACAAATGATGGAAAGTGGCTTGATAAGCACTTCTGCTAGCTCTCTCAGGTGGATCCTCTCCGGCCAGACTTGTGTGCATCTAAGTGGTGTAGCAGTGTCAACGGTTTATGGGTCAGTTCGGTCCAGTTCCATGACTAATGGGGCGGGGGACCCATGGACCCATGTCCCAGGAAAGGGGGAAGGGGGAAAAGGTAGGGAGATGGTCCTAAAAGCAAAACAGCTGTGGTGATCTGAGGAGGAAGATATATTTACTAAATAAGATATTAGAATGGAAGATAACACAATATAATACAATATAATTGGAATTGAAGCTAATAAATCAAATAAAATGAGAGAGAGTGTCCAAAAACTGAAGACCTTACTCTAATGCTGAAGGCGAGACATCTAGCCAGGAGGAGCAGAAAGGGAAGATGAAAGCACATCTTGTGATATGCAAACAGTTTTATCTTTCCCTCTGAATGGAAAACAGAAAGAGGACAATTCAAAGTCCTCTGGGGTATGTAGTTCTCTTCTGAGAGCCAGGTACCTGGAACTATCCACAATCCATGGAACTGGAGCATTAACTCTTTAATTCCCAGTGCACTACATGATGTTATGATGTGGAATACTGATAACCAAAAATCATAAAACCAGGACAAATGCTGAAGGTGAGACTGCTAGGGACACACACTGCAGACAAGCAGAAAGGAAAAAGGGACATCTCATGACTTGTGACCAGTTTTATCTTTCCCTCTGAATGGAAACAGAACATCTTCTGGAATACGTAGTTCTGAGAACCAGGTACCCAGTACTATCAACAGTCCATGGAACTGGAGCATTAACTCTTTAACTCCCAGTCCTCTACATGATGTTATGAAGTAGAATACCAATAAAAAAAAAATCAAAAAACCATGACAAGCATGTAGCTAACTATTTCCTTTTAGATTATGAGGGCTTCTTTCTACTCCCTGTCCCTACCTTCCAACTCAATGGGCTGGTCTTACTAATAAAGAGTGAGGCAAAGAAGGCATCAAGTACCTCAACCTTTTCCTCATTCTTTGTCACTATGTTTCCCCTCACATTCAATCAAGGATAGAGATTCTTCTTAGTCCTCCTTTTTAGCTCATGTATTTATAGAAGCATTTTTGGTTGTCATTACTGGCAGCAGCCATACTAAGCTCCAGTTGGGCTTTGGCCCTTCTAATTTACTCCCTGCAAAGCCTCACAACATCTTTGTAGTCCTCCTGAGTGGTCTTTCCCTTCTTCCAAATGCCAATAAACTCTCTCCTAGTTCTTCCCAAATGTCTCTGTTCAGCCAGGCTAGTCTTCTTTGGCACATGACATTGGCCTGTTCCTGTACCTTTAAGGTTTCCTTCTTGAAGAGCGTTCAGTCTTCTTGGACTCCTTTGCTCTTCAGAACTGCCTCCCAAGGGACTCTGTCAACTGGTCTTCAAACAAACAAGTTTATCCTCTGGAAGTCTTAGCAGTGCGGCTAAACTATGCAATTTTATAAAGAAATCAAAATAAGCCTTGCAATTAACAACTTCACAGGAGAAATAGAAAGAAAAGAGAGAAAATAGAAGTGGAGAGAGAACAAGAGACAGAGAACAATTGACAGAGAAAATAGATCATCTGTCTGTTCTGAATTCTAGTGCTGGTCTGCTAGTGCCAAAGGGTGGATGGAAGCAGGGGGTGAAAGTGCTTGTCCAGAAGTATCAAAGTCTTTATAGTCTCAAAGTGTCAAAGCGATAAGCTTCTCTCAGGCATCCTTTTTTGCCTGCTAGACTTACAGGTGCACCATGCCAAGGCTGTAAGCAAGTTCAGAATAAAGAAATTCATAAAAAATAGATTTCCAGTCAAAACTTCATCCTCTCTCAAGGGAAAGTAGACCTGTTTCGGACAAAGCAAGGTTATCTTGTTACCAAAGGACCCTGTGCTTCACCATTATCAGCCTTCAGTTTGTTGTCATGACAATGATCTTATCTTGCAAGTGTTTGAGACATACAAAGCATATCACAGAAAGTCAGAAAGTGTTTTTGTTTTTTGCTGGTTTGCTACACCACCGAAGCACTCCAATTCTGTGAGTCACTGTCGCAACGCGCACGCCGAAGTCACCCGCTGTACCAATATGGTTATCGCGTAGTGCTTATTTATTGCAATTCGACTACAACATTTATAGAGCATCAGGTAGGCGTTGCGCGCTACAACACTGCTAATTGGACAGCAGATATCATCACATAGGCATTCTTACAGTTAGATAGTGGTTAGCAGTCCCGTAAAGCACAACCTGGAGGCGTAGATGTTTGACCTTGCAACACAGCAGCTGTTCCTCATCTCAGGCCTCCAAGGACACTCCAGGGATTACTCGAGTGTGTTCTAATAAATATGCCCACTGTCCATCAAATACTTCCCACATTTCCCCCTTTTTTTTTTATTTATTAGCAAACTATTACTATTCTATAAAACAATAGCACTAATCTTATTAATAATATAACCATCACAACTCAAGCAAGGCCTCGATTGACAACACACTAAACATAAGAAAAGATACAAGGCAAACATAGCATAATGACAAGAAATATTGTTAGACCCATTAAAAAAGAATAAACACTTGTTTGGCCCATGGCCCAAGTTTCTGCAACCTGGAAAAGTGTCCCTGAGGGTCCCATTCTGTGTGTACCTGTAACTGATTAGAGAAAATCTTCAACTTTTGTATACTCTGACATACTGATTTTGAATGATCACTAAAATTTGTACAACACATGCTTTTAGAGTGCTCACAGCCATGCCTTTGGACTAACAGAAAATCAATGGTTCCACAACTTCATAAAGTTACATGTCGGATAGAATTGATATTAGTGGGCAAGCGTGCTAGAGCATCACTAGGGGCATTACTTTCCTTAGCTGGCTAACATCCTAACTTGGTGAGTGTGGCTAAAGCTGAGGAGTGCTGTTCACAGGGTACGTTTGGATCTGAGAGACAGGATGGCTCAGGAGCAGAGACAAGCAAACCATGCACTCAGAGCTGCACAGAGGGTCATGAGTTCCAGGCAACATACACACACTCACACACACACAGGCATCCATTCTAGATAATCCCGTAAGCAGGAATCAGAAACTCCCTAAGCTAGTGCATTATTACTTTTTGACCCTTGATCAATTGCAAACCACCAGAAAGGAGAAAGAAGAAACACACCAGTGGTGGATGCGATAGGCAGTGCCAGCAGGGCATCCCCTGCTTCAAAGAGCACTTCTCCTCTCCCACCCATCACAGACTCTCTCCTGCTTTTATTCTTCTCAGGGTCTGCAGGGCCTTTTCCATTTGTACACTGCATCTGCGTGGCCAGTGCGTTATACAGAGCCCAAGTGGAACACCTGTTCACAAAGCAAAATAAACTATCAAAGTCAGCTCTCTCTATGAAACAAAACATTTGCAGCTATAGACACAACTATCCGTTCCCTTAAAACTATCAGAATACTTCATTCTATCCCAAGATCATTCTATAGTGAGAGGCGTTTGGGCTCCTGATATAGGTGCCAATTGAAGGGACCAGTGAACTAAAAATCTGTTGGGCAATACTCCAGAATCCTATATCAGAATCACATGTGGAATCAAAGTAAGATAGCGTGCACCTTTGTCTCGAGTGATGCGTAGTCATATTTCTAAAATCCTGACTAGTGGGATGAAAAGCAGGTAATCATTCTATAGTACATGGTCATCCTTTTGCCTGGGATTCCTTTCCAGGTTTTGCCTTCACAAATTAAGAAAATGCTAATTTATAGGCTAATAACATCATAACCAAGAATTACTGATAATGAGGTGGTAAAATTACACTAAAAGAGCTATTCCCATAAATTCTAGCACTGGTAACATCAAATCCTGTTCAATTCACATTTTATCTACTACTAAAATAGAAGCAGCACACAATAACATAAATTATGCCTAATAATTCTAATTCTTGAGGCTGCATTGCTAGCACAGGAGAATCACCTACTTTGCCATACCATTACTAGGGTTGTTATTTATAATACCATCCAGTGGGTAGTGCAGCCATTTTTTATCACTCACTATAGTATCTATAATACAACAAGTTATGAAACAATACCAGTAAGTAAGAAACACACAATCCCAGTTATTTTCTGCCTTGAGATGAGGCCAAATGTATTGTGCTGGAACCCACGTAGCGCCAGTCCCTATAGAAACACAAGCATATCCACTACCCCAAGGTAAGGGACCTTCCCAAAGTCCATTGGCCATATTCCGAACGTTAACTGTTGGCTGTTCCTTGAGCACTGGGGAGACCCCAAAATGACAATCTACTCGAGTTGTATCTGTATGATCACTATCCAAAAAATTCAGCACAAGCCTTACATAATCTTTCTTGTGGCGTGTCTCCCGTATTCACCCCCCCTTTTTTTTTTTTTTAATTAAGAATACATTTCAGTGTTTGATAAGCACGCTCAATGATATCAGCCGTGTGGTTGCCTACAGTTAAAGGACCAGGCAGCATAGTATGAGATTGAATATGCATAGTAAAATAAGGAATACGGTGAGAGACATAATGCAAAACTCGCTTGAACTGCGCAAACAAAGCAGGGTTGTTAACTTCCTTAAGAAAAGACCCTTCAATCTGCTGAATGACACCTGTAACACACAAAGAGTTTGTTATTATATTAAGCTTTTGCTCTGCAAAAATTTGAAAAGCTTGAGCTACCGCAGCTAGTTCTACAACTTGAGGTGACCCACTGATGATATGCACATCTGACTGCCATCGGGTAGCAGTCACACGCCAGAGAACCACTGCTCGGTGTATCTTGCCAGAGCCATCTCTTTTCTGCACTGCTCTAAAGCACTGTAGTACACTGTAGAAGAGACAACATTTTTCCTTCCCATCCCCTTCAGATTGTCGTCAGGAGGGAAAAAATCCAGTTCGTCCTCCGGATCTACGGGACCAGGATCAAAAAGATCCTCTAGTTGCAGTCCATCCTTGTCTTTAACAAAATTACATGCGGGCAGCAGAAGCGGAACGGCAAGAGGCATGGGGGGGGGGGGGAAAAGCGACAGCGTCACGGCGAGGGGGGGGGGGGGTGCGGGCAGCGGCAGCGGCGCAGCGAGCGTCGGGGGGGTTGCGGAGGGCAGCCGCGGGGCAGGGACGATCCGGAGCAGACTGCGGCCGGGGGACTGCGGGCGCCTCGCAGCAGCGGCGGCGGCGTTCTCCGAGGGCCGCACCTTTTCTTCTCCCCGACTGGGGGAGGGGTTGGAGTCGCGGATCGGGTCCGAGCAGGAGCTGCTTTCCTCATCGAGGGGCAGTGGCGAATAGTCGGAAGGATTCGTCCTTCCCTGTCAAACTTGCTTGAGCGCTTCCGAGATTTAGCGCCGGAAAGGTAAAAGCTTTGCAGCTGTTTTATCTGCAGTAATTTCAGCATCCCAGAGTCCTATGCCAATTCTGTCCCAAACTGCCCCATCAAAAGAAAACCCAGATTTCAAAAACTCAGGGGCGTTTTTGCTTATCCATTTAAGAAAACTAACTAATGCTGAGGTAGATACAGTTCGATTCTGAAACTTTAACACTTTCTGTAATACTTTGAGATTTACTTGTTGCTCCTTTGTTAGAGAGCTCCCCATAGTTCCCAAGCAAAACTGACTCAAACAGTCACGATACTTTCCCTTTGTCAGGCGGCTCACTCGAACCCTCCTCGAGGTCTAGCTGTAGCAACCTCGCTGCTGCCATAGCTACCCTGCACTCTTCCTTCATACTCTTAAGTGCATTAATCACCATCCTCCACATAACTCCTAACTTCTTATAGTCCTTAAAACCATCCAGGGCGGCTGCCCGCAACTTATCGCCCACCACCTTCCACTCCGCTGTGGAGAATACCAGCTCCACGTCTTTCACGCAGCCCTGAGCCTTAGCTCAGCTCAGCAACTGCTCCAAGTCCTTTAATCAGACTGCCTCACCTCTCATAGAGAGAATAGCGAGAAGGAGTCCCACCGCTGAACTTTTCTCCATTCTCTCCCAGCCGCCTAGGGGAGCGACCCCTTTGCCCCGGCTGGGCCCGTGTCGTTGCACCTCCAGTCCTGTCTCTCAACAGCTCTGAGGTCAGTCAGTGGTCACCCCCTGCATCAAGCCACCGTTGTCCCCGTTCAGCGAGGGACCAGAACCCTCTTGGATCTGTTCGGGCGCCACTTGTCGCAACGTGCACGCCGAAGTCACCCGCTGTACCAATATGGTTATCGCATAGTGCTTAATTTATTGCAATTCGACTACAACACTTATAGAGCATCAGGTAGGCGTCACGCGCTACAACACTGCTAATTGGACAGCAGATATCATCACATAGGCATTCTTGCAGTTAGATAGTGGTTAGCAGTCCCGTAAAGCACAACCTGGAGGCGTAGATGTTTGACCTTGCAACACAGCAGCTGCTCCTCGTCTCAGGCCTCCAAGGACACTCCAGGGATTACTCGAGTGTGTTCTAATAAATATGCCCACTGTCCATCAAATACTTCCCACAAGTCACCACATCATGTTACCATGATGACAATTATATTATAGTTGTCCTAGTCTTCCTGCTGCACAATAGGTTCCAGCTCCTCTTGTTCATTGCCCATGCTACATGCATTAGTTTAGATGCACTTTAGTTGAGCTACTGGTCCCATAACCATTTTGTGTGGAGAAGATCCAACTCCTAAAACTTGAGACAATATTGGTAAGCTTACTAATGTTCATTGATGGATAGCCCTGTAGTTAGTTTAGAAAACAGGAAGAGTCCATATCTTTGTGCCAAGTAGATCAGGATGATATGATGAACTTGTTACTGAGCAGATAAGTGAAGTTCTGTCAAGACTTTGTATCAAGTAGATAAGGGAGTTGTGGAAGCAAAAATTGTGCAAAGAATGAAGCTAACTGAGTATGCATGAAGACCGGTTTCAGCCAGCAGATATGGTGAGAAAGACTACCGACAACCTTCAGAGACCCCAGAAGACCACCACCACAAAAAGACTGAGCATGTGCAAGGAGGCAGAACTCTACATTAATGATTTTGGGGAAGTATTGAATATGTATGTACTGCGTGGGAAAACCTTTGCATATGTATAACATGTAATGTATATGAACTGAAGACCTTTTGTGAGAGATGTGCATTATAGGTGGAGCTGATTCCTCATGCATCTAGAGCTGAAAATAAAGAATGCCTGCTTTGAAACACTCCAACTTGATTCTTAGAGAGTTTCCTGATCGACCAATTTACAGTAAAAATATATGAGCATTTTCAGGTGCTTACACGATTTCTAATTCACCAGTATCCCTTGTGTCTGTGCTGTCACATTGCTTTCCATTCCCTACCTCCAATGGGATGATACAACTAAGAATTTTGCTAGCACATCATCCTGCAGCCATTGGCATACCATCCCTAGGCTTATCTCTGCCAAGCCTAGTTTTATCCCTTCCACACTTTCAATCTACTTTAAAGTTCTTTCAGTTAGCCTAGATGGATTCTTGCACAAGAATCCTTTTCCCCCTTTCGGGTCTGTTGCCAGCAGGCCAGATGTTTTTTACGTGATCCATGATCAAAAATCCCAAAGGTCTGCCAAGTGACACCAGGCTTGGAGACAGATACTGACCAACTGTTTCTCTTCCTGTCTCTTCTGTCATCATTCCCTGCAACTAGAGGGATACAGGAAAACATTACTTGTGCTCCTGGTCCCTAGACCCATGGGCATAGAATGTTCTGGCTTGCCTGGGCCACACTGAGAGAAAAGAAATTGTCTTAGGCTGCATATACACGTTACTCTGAAAATAATGCCTTCTATTTATTTTCATGGAAACTACAACAGATACAATGAGCACAGTAGCTCTGCTTGATCAAGTACATTCTCACCTACAATACAATATTTTTCAACATAGTCACTCCCATTAACCATGCATTTTCATCAGTGATGAACAAGAACCTGCATACTGTGTTCATCAAAACCTGCACCAGCAGAAGTGACCCAGTGTTGCTGTCACCTCTGCCGAAAAACACCACCCAATACCTCACTGTGCTAACACCCACTGTTTGGTCTCTGAAATAAAAAAAAAAAAAAAAAGGCTTATGAACAAGATGTTCTTGCAGATAAAATTATTTGCTCAGAGGCTTGCGAACAAGATGCCCTTGCTTGAAAGTTGTTATGCAGAAGCTTGCAAATTCCTCTCCACTAGGAATTTGTACTCTCTCACCAAATAAGGTTTTAGTTACAGAAGTCTACAGACAGCCTCAACTTACGAACTTCGGATTTACTGAGCAGGCGTAATAAGCTAATTAATATTAACTTCTCCCTGGGTGGCATAAATTCACAGTTTGCATGCATGATGCTGATACAAGTTGTAACAATATTGTTAAGCTTGATAGAGTTCATTGATGTATAGCCCCGCAATTTCTTTAGATAACAGAGAGTGAGTTGTGACTCTGGACCAAGTAGATAAAGAAGTTCTGGTGAATGTTTGTACCAAGAAAATAAGGAGATTCTGCTTGGAATCAGTTACTGAATATGTAACATACCTCTAGGAAAACCTCTGCATATGTAACAAAAGTAATGTACATAAGCTGAAAGTCTTTTGTGCAAGGTATGCAAGACAGGAGGAGGTCAACCCCCATGCATTCAGCATTGATAATTATTGGTCCTTGGAAACAGAGAAATTGCTTCTGGTAAGTTCTTTGCAATACCAGGCAAAGTGTTGTTAGAAATTTCTATAATCGTACATACGAAACAGTTGACTCACAACTGGTGATAAGGGTCTCTCTCCTTCTCATTAAGTGGCCTTCATCCAGCAGTCACTCTCCTTTTGGAGGCTAGACCTTAAAGGAGCTCAGAGAGGGGTGGACCCTGGGTCACATGGGAAACACAAGTGAATTTCTTGTACTTGTGCCTCCTGGGCAAGCAACCCCCTTCACCAGGTGCTCAGTCATCAGTTCAGGCTGTGACATAACAGTTCCTTTACAATAATAAAGAATGTCTCCTTCCTAACACTCCAGCTTGAGCCTTAGAGAGTTTCCTGATCAGCTTGTTTCTGGAATCAATAAAAAGTTGGGTCACATACAAGAGCGAACATGTAGACCAGGAAGACTGTAACCTCCAAGTACTTCAGCCAGTGAGGAAAGGAAGAGAGACAATGTGGTTGGGAGATGACGATAAAAAGGGGGCTACAACCCCCAATACTTTGAGAGACACTACTGGGGGGCTCTCCCTGTGGACTCTCCCTTTATCCAAATAATGAAATCTAAAGACTCTTTTCTATCTCTTTTGAGGATAAGGATGACTGGGCCAGCCTATTTGAGCAAAAATTTTCCCAACAACCTAGCCAGGATCCTTCTGCTCTCTAGGTTCAGTGGGCACCTGAGTGATCTAGCAGGCACTCTCACTGATTTATTGTGATCAGTTCATTCTGGGGGCTATCAGCACCAGGGGATTGATTGGGTTTGCAGGTGATATAAGATGGTTTAGCAACAGTGATCCATATATTAGTTTAAGGATCAGTGTATTATTTTAGCAAAAGGAATCAGTGACTGCTAGTTCTAAAACTTTCCAGTTTAGCTTTGCTTGGTGTGTGAACAGCCTTGTTATTCTCAATGACCCGGCTTCACAGAAGCACTGAAGACACAATAGGCTACTTTTCCTTTGCATCCACCAGGTGTAAGGACTCTTTTATTGGATTTCACTTATATTGTTTTGGGTTATAGTGCACCAAGATAAAATGTTGCTCATTATGGAATAATAAGCAATGGAAATTTGCCAAGTTGGGGAAAAACAGCGAAAGGTCAGTGAAAAGTCACTGTGGTGAAGCTGAAGAAGAAATAAAGTGGAGGATGAAGGTGATTGTAAGACCACCTTAGATGCAACTGCACATGCCCAGAAGGACATTAGCATACATTAATGAACTCTTGGAAAAACATGAATTTGTATACCCACATATTGCATATGTATGTCTTAGCTGTTTAAATGCAGATCTTGAACTCAGAGCATGTGCTTGATTTGTCAAATTGCCTGGTACGTATATTGAGGAATAAACGAATGCTCTTTTCCTAACACACTGGAGTTAGAGAGTTTTCTTTACAGATTTTGGATGACACAAGAGAGAGATGGGATGATGGACTGGGAAGTCTGTGAACAGAGAAAAAGAAGACAAAGGAGGAGCCAAGGACTCCTTGAAGAAATTTCATCGGGAGTTGAAATGGGGACCATGGGGAGTAAAAAGTTCCTAATGCCCAAGGGAGGGTGCTGGTAAGTGGAGGAAAGGCTTTCTTGGCAAGGGGAGTGAAAACTCCACAATACCCCTGAATAATCCCTTAATCATGTTCTGGAGTATCCAGAGATGTGAGACAGCAGGAGAAAAAAAGTGAAAATAAGGGCTGGAGTGATGGCCCAGTCCCTACAGCCTCCTTGGGGAGAAGTGCAGGGACTCTGAGGAAGGATGGTTGGAGAGGGGTTGAGACCCCCAAGCAGAGGAGGAGTTGAACATCCCACAAGATGGGAATGTCCCTGACCTAAGACAGGAAGGGATTAGTGTTGGCGATGCAGAGGAAAGGGGGCATGATTTTGAGAAACTGCCCATAGAGATAAGCTAGCCTTGAGGCGGCACCTAGTCAGGAAAAAGACCAGTGCTTAATGTAAATGGACTGCTAGAGGATCAGGGGCTCACTGTGTTTCAGAGACCCACCAGTACAGCCTTTGATAACCTGTAGGATGGGTCCGGACTGGAATGAGGTCCATTTTTATAGTCAACACCAGAGCCTCGCAGTCACATTAAAATTCCTCCCAAGGGGTGGAGGGTGACTCTCAAGTGCATCTTTAGTAATTCAGGGAGTCAGTGAAAAAGATGAAAAGGTCTGCCTCCTTCAACCACTGTTAATATATGTGGGAGATAAATTTGAGATGCATGAGTTTTCATCTGTACCAAATAGCAGTTGTAATTTATTGGGAATGAATTGGGAATGTAAATCAATATAACCAAGGGACAAAGTATATCTAATACTGTACTAATTCTGCATAAATTATTGAAAAAAGTCCTATGAAGAAGCTGAATCTATGGTCTGGGCTACACCAGGAAATTACGAGAAGTTGGAAACTGAACCTCTCCCAGCTAAGTTGAAACAACCAGGACAAAATTTCTGAGAGATAAGTGCAATTGGCACTTTTGAGTCAGGCACTGAGTCCCAGTGGCAGTGACAGATTTGCAATTGTGGAAAGAATTGGCAGAAGCATACATGGAAGACCCAAATAAGATAGCTAACTAAGGTGATGAGTAGTAGGCAGAGTCAGATGACAAAAGAAGAAACAAAGGGAACAAAAACACCGCGATTCTAGTAGCTGTATTATCTCAAATACAAACCTTCTCTCAAGGAAAAGGATTCAGGTTTCCCTTGAGGATGAGCAGAAGAAAATGAGAAAATGCAGAGTAACAAGACAGTTAAAACTCTTAGTTTATGCAGGGGCAATGTCTTGCATATTAAATAGTTGAAAGGTTCTTGTTGCTACTTGTTCAATAATTCTTACGCCTGCTTTTTTGAGGATATCTTGAAACTTTTGATTTTCCTCCAGCTGCCTCCATAGCAGGAAGAGAATATGATTGGGCTGGTGATCAAATTTTGCAAATTGAACCCCAGCCCAGATTAAATCATTAGACATCTGTTTTTGGGATACCTGTATGGGTCCAGATTGAGAAGCTCATGGGGCAGGTCTCCTAGTTTTAGTTATGCTCCTTCCAACGTCCAGATATTGCACCTGGTCCAAAAGTGCTCTGTCTCTCCTTGATCAGCCACCAACTGGGTGGCTTGTTCGGCAATGGCCTCTGAGGCTACCAAACACTAGTGTGCGATACTGGTGGGGAGGAGCTTGTTATAAGTAGAGGTCCCTCATCCCTGCCAAGAACTTAACCAGATCTGGACTCTCAAAATCATCCTCCCCATAAATTGCCTCCTTCATTGCCATTTCTCTGATATAATTTTGAAGTTCCTCCATTGAAGTCCCTAGGCCAGTATTTATTGGGACATCACTTTTATTTGGCCACATGATTCTACATGCAGCCATTTTCCATTGAATTAGAGAATGGTTTTCCTCATTATGCATTACAGTCGCATATAGTCTTCGTCTGAGGGCCAGATGTGTGCTGATGGATGCAGGTCTAGAAGTCTCCAGTCCATTAATAACCACACTTCCAGCCCATATGTCCCATAATCTTAAGAGCCAAGCTGGTATGCTCTCTCATGGTTTCTGTTTAAGTTGTTGTAATAAATCCATGAGTTCAGCGGCCATGTACAGGCACAACATCACATGTAACGTAGTGTGGGCAGTAGACCACTCCTCAGGTGACAACCCTAACCAGTCTTTCTTGGAATTTCTTCATTTTTTGAGTAATTACTGGTCCTATTTCTAAAGGATCTGAGGTTCCCAGATTCTCCAGTTGGATTTTAGTCTGCTTGATTTTCCTTTTGCTTTTAGATTCAACTGAGGTCCAAAGATCCTGTTGATGTAAGTCCTTTTCCCCTTCTAATGAGATAGTCCTTAATTTTAGAGAGGAAATGCCATTCAAAGATGAGGCAGTTTACCCCATCAGAAGTATAATTTTATTTTCCAGTTGTCTGATATGGGCTTTTAAAAGCTTGTTGTCATCTTTCAATCCTTCCTCAGAGGAATGATACATGTTAATAATTAGTAGCAGCAGCCCTGCTACAGAGGATGCTGCTACTACTCTTTCCTCAGTTGTTAGGAAAGTTTGTTTTATAGAATCATAGAATGAGCTAGGTTGGAAAAGACCTACAAGATCACCTAGTCCAACCATCCACCTACCACCAACAACCTCACTAAACTATGTCACCCAACGCTATATCTAAACGTTTCTTGAACACCTCCAGGGACGGTGACTCCACCACCTCCCTGGGCAGCCCGTTCCAGCGCCTGACCACTCTTTCAGAAAAGCAGTATTTCCTAATGTCCAGCCTAAATCTCCCCTGGTGCAACTTGAAGCCATTCCCCCTCATCCTGTCACTAGTTACAAGAGAGAAGAGGCTGACCCCCAGCTCACTACAACCTCCCTTCAGGTAGTTATAGAGAGCGATGAGGTCTCCCCTGAGCCTCCTCCTCTTCAGACTGAACAATCCCAGCTCCCTCAGCCGCTCCTCATAAGGCCTGTGCTCCAGACCCCTCACCAGCTTCGTCGCCCTTCTCTGTACACGCTCCAGGGCCTCAATGTCTTTTTTGCAGTGAGGGGCCCAAAACTGGACACAGTACGCGAGGTGGGGCCTCACCAGGGCTGAGTACAGAGGGACAATGACTTCCCTACTCCTACTGGCAACACTATTTCTGATACAAGCCAGGATGCCATTGGCCTTCTTGGCCACCTGGGCACACTGCTGGCTCATGCTCAGCCGAGCATCAACTAATACCCCTAGGTCCGTTTCCTCCATACAACTTTCCAGCCACTCTGCCCCAAGCCTGTAGCATTTCCTGGGGTTGTTGCAGCCGAAGTGCAGGACCCGGCACTTGGTCTTGTTGAACCTCATCCCATTGGCTTCAGCCGAGAGATCCAGCCTGTCCAGATCTCTCTGTAGGGCCTCTCTACCCCCAGGCAGATCGACACTTCCTGCCAGCTTGGTGTCATCTGCAAACTTACTGAGGGTGCTCTCAATGCCCTCATCCAGGTCATCAAGAAAGATAATGAAGAGGACAGGCCCCAGCACCGACCCCTGGGGAACACCACTCGTGACCAGTCGCTGGCTGGATTTAACTCCATTCACCACCACTCTCTGGGCCCGGCCCTCCAGCCAGCTCCTTACCCAGCAAAGGGTGTACCTGTCCAAGCCACGGGCTGCCAGTTTCTCCAGGAGAATACTGTGGGAGACAGTGTCAAAGGTTTTGCTGAAGTCTAGGTAGACCACATCAACAGCCTTTCCCTCATCCACCAGACGGGTCACTCGATCATAGAAGGAGATCAAGTTGGTCAAGAAGGACCTGCCCTTCACAAACCCATGCTGGCTGGGCCTGATCCCCCGGTTGTCCTGCAAATGCCGCGTGATCTCCCTCACGACAATCTGCTCCATAACCTTCCCTGGCACCAAGGTCAGGCTGACAGGCCTGTAGTTCCCCGGATCCTCCTTACGACCCTTCTTGTAGATGGGAGTCACATTGGCAAGTTTCCAGTCTTCTGGGACCTCTCCAGTTGACCAGGAACGCCGATAGATGATGGAAAGCGGCTTGGCTATCTCTTCTGCCAGCTCCCTCAGTACTCTCGGGTGGATCTCATCTGGCCCCATGGACTTGTGGCAGTCCAGGTGGAGTAGTAGGTCTCTGACCATTTCCTCCTGAATCATGGGGGGGTTTGTTTCGCTCCCCATCCAAGACTTCCAGGTCAGAGAGTAGAGTGCTCTGAGGACAACTGGTCTGGCTTTTAAAGACAGACGTAAGAAAGGCCTCAGCCTTTTCATTGTCCTCAGTGGCCACATTCCCAGCCGTGTCCAGTAAAGAATGGAGATTCTCCTTGGTCCTCCTCTTACTGTTAATATATTTGTAAAAGAGTTTCTTGTTCCCTTTAATCCCAGCAGCCAAGCTTAATTTGAGCTGGGCCTTTGCCTTTCTAATTTTCTCCCTGCACATCCTGGCAATCTCTTTGTACTCTCCCTGAGTTACCTGTCCCTTCTTCCACAGGAGGTAGATTCTCTTTTTCTCCTGGAGCCTTTTACTTTATCAAAAAAATTCTTCCATCTTGGAAGGGGATTTAATAATGGGACCATTGTCCCTTATAACTCCCCATTATTCAGTAATTCATGAAAAGCTCAGCCATGGGGAACCCAGGAATCCCAGGGTTTCCCCTGGGAGTTCCTCCTTTGGAGTACGAGGAGTCCCAGTGACCAGCCAACACATCAACTTCTTAAGATAATCCATAATAAATAAATTCACTGCTGTCACACCCTCCTGATTCGCCAAGTATAATATGATGGAAAGTGCAGCAAGGACAGCAGAGCAGCAAGGTCCCAGGCCGCAGCAAGTGAGGATTTGCTCAAATGCAACAGCCATGGGTACAGAAATAAAGGAAAAAAAGCTGTTTACTTTCAGAAGGCCTCAGGTATGCAGGGATCTCCAGCAACATACCTTTGCCTCCCCTGCCAAACCTTAAATGAGGTTTGGGTAGCATTGCACACACCTGAGCTCCCCTGGGTTGGCCCTGCCTTCCTACCAGGTGCTCTATCACTGTTTCAAGCTGTGACTTGGCATTTCTGCTACAGGGCCTGCGATCAAATTTTCTGTCAGCAATTAGTGACACAGGAAAATGAAAGGCCAAACCTTCCTTTCAGACAATTAAGTATGAAAATAGGAAATAGAAGGTTGTTTTTGTGTTTTCTGTCATTATTATGTTATTCTATAATGGGTAATACACCTTTATTGGAAGGGGGGAATTTCTGAAGAAATCTCTGTTAGAATGTATATTGAAACACTGGACAAACAGGGATGTAGAGAAGTGTCAGGGGACTCTCCTATTGGAAGACTCTGTTTGGCAGAAGATCGTTATGCCAGTTATAAATGGTTTAGGCATTAACAAAAGGAATGCCCACAGGTAAAGGCTGTGGCTCTGGCCATAGAAAACCTCATGTCCCTCTATTGAAAATGAGGGTGTCATTCCCAACTGAACTTCTGATTATGATACTGATACTGTAAATTGATTGATCAGGAAACTCTCTAAGACTGAGTTTGGAGTGTTAGAAAGCAGGCATTCTTTATCCTCTGTGTCAGATGCACAAGGAGATCTTAGAAAATGAGATTGGCCTGATATTGACAGTTGAATAATTATAACAGGTACCAAAGAAGGAGGAGTGTGATCTGCGAAAGTGATATAATTAGGATCCCCTGTGATGAAAATTGCAGTGTGTATCACAATTTGCAAGGGCCATATGCCAATTACTTTTGGTGTTACCACTCCTCCCACTTCTAATAATCTCCCCCACAGTGCAAGTACTACGCACCATTTTGGTACCACTTGCACCTCCCAAGGCCATTTTACCTGGTGGGATCCTGGTTCTAAGCTCTCAGGGGCAAGGAGCAGAAGATGATTATTTACTGTTCCAACTTGGGGTTTAAATCATCTATCACTTCCTTTAATTTGGATTCTAAGTGGGGAGGCCCAAATTGTTTGTAACATACACAGGGCACTGGCTTGGCTATCTCTGGGTCTTTCATTCAAGTCTCTCAGCCTCTGTTTTAGTCTTAGTCCACTCCTGCAAGGACTGGCAGATGGTCTTCAGAGTGGCCTTTAAAAAGGCACCGTACAATTCTAACAGGCCTGCTCCCGTCAGATTATAGGGCAGATGAAATCACCACTCAATGTTGCTGTCTTCAGCCCACTTCTGTATTGCTGTACCTGTGAAATGCATCCCTTGGTCACTCTCAAAAACCTGAGGTGTGGGAATACAAGAAAGAATATTCAGAGCAGAAGCTGCAGAGCAAGATAAACGGCATGAGAAAGCAATGCTGAGAACCAAGCGAGCCTCCAGGAGAGAAAAACAAGAGCCAAGTGAGCTGCGTGATCGCTGCGTGATCGCTGCGTGATCGCTGCGTGATCGCTGCGTGATCGCTGCGTGATCGCTGCGTGATCGCTGCGTGATCGCTGCGTGATAACGACCCTGATTGGAGGAAGAGTGCGTGGCTAGGAACGGCTCATGCTCTGATTGGATAAGCGCCTGCATGCATGGTTAAGGGGTATTTGCGGCATGTTTTGTTGACAAGTAAAGGGGGGTGGGAAAGTTACACGAGGAAACTTGGAAATGTACATAACAGAAGTTAAAACACGCAGTAAATGATTTGGATCGTTCACATCTCAGTCCGTGCCTCGGACGCTGAAAATAGCGCCCGCTGTGTGGAGCAATAATCAAGCCGAGGTTGAACGAGCCTGGTCCGACAGCGCCGCCCGACTGAACTATGGAGAAAGTACTTTGCGCGCGTCCACCTTCGATCTACAGGACAGAAGGTGAGCAGTCAGGAACCACGGGGAATTCACTAAAACGAAGGAGTAACAAGTAAATCGTGAAGTATTATAGAGAATTTTAAAGTTTCAGAATCGACTTAGATCTACCTCAGCATTAGTTTCTTTTCTTGATAAGAAAATATGACCCTGGGTTTTCTTTTGATGGGGCGGTTTGGATCAAAATTGGTACAAAACTCTGGGACGTTACTATTACTGCCGACAAAACGGCTGCTTAAGCATTTACCTGTTTGGCGTTAAATATCGAAGCGCTCAAACAAATCCGAAAAGCCAAACTCTTCCGACTCTTCGCGATTGCCCTCTGCCCCACCCCCGTCTCTGCCCCTCCGTGTGAGAGGCAGCTCCCGCTCGGCCCCATGCCCTTGCCCCGCTCCCGCTCGGCCCCATGCCCTTGCCCCGCACCTCCCAGCCCCCGGACCCGGGAAGAAGGAGAATCGCTGCCTCCGAAGAGCGCCGCCCCTGCCACCACTGCTGCTGCGAGGCGCCCGCAGCCCCGCGGCCGCAGCCCGCCTCGAAGCGCCCCTGCCGCCAGCCGCAGCCCGCTCACCCCCCCTCGCCCGCCG